>NC_090437.1:943061453-943361453 GCF_031143425.1 Pleurodeles waltl | reverse complement strand
TACTGTGATGAGTAGATGCTTTATTTTAAAAGAAAGCTGCATTTTTGTGAGACTTTCACAGGATTCTGAAAAGTAGAAAGGAGTGGGTGTTCTTTGCATACACTACAGTATGCACACTTTCTACTAGGGGAAGGACTGTTACTTGAGATGGTGTTTATCAGAGTCTAATATTTACTCATAACCCTTACCAAGCTGGTGGTTGTAGAGTACAGTCTCTTCCCACGCCCTACTATGCACACCCATTATCAGAGAAAGGGGTGTTAGTAGGGAGGTCAGTCCCTGGGCAGAGCATGCTATACACACCCATCATTCTCTCCACACACCCTACTACTCATTCCCATCATCCGAGAGAGGGTTGTGCAAGGGTTATTCTCCACACAAATCTACACACACCTGTCATCTGAGAGAGAGGTCTGACATGAGAGGCCAGTCCATCTACACACTGTACTATGCACACCCATTATCTAATAGAGATGTCTGACAGGAAAGGACAGTCTCTACCCTCATACTACTATGCACACCTGTAATCTGAGAGAGAGAGAGAGAGAGAGAGAGAGAGAGAGAGAGAGAGAGAGAGAGAGAGAGGTTTAAAAGGAGCAGTCCCTCCCACACCCTACCATGCTCACCTATCATCTGAGAGAGAGGTCCGATAGAAGAGGACAGTCTCTACCCACACACTACTGTGCACAGCTGTCATCTGAGGTACAGGTGTGAAAGGACATGCCTGTCATTCTCTACTCCCTATTATGCACACCCGTCATTTGAGACATAGGTCTAAAAGGAAAGGCCAGTTCATCCACACACTGTACTACTTACACCTGTCATCCAAGCGTGAGAGAGGTCTGAAAGAAATAGCCTGTCACTCCACATAAACTACTACACACACCTGTTACTGAGAGAGAGGTCTCAGTGGAGAGACCAGTCTCTCGCCACACACACACTCACTCATCATCTGAGAGAGATCTGAAAGGAGAAGCTAGTCCCTCCCCACTCCCTACAGCACACAGCCAATATCTGAGAGAGATCGAGAACAATACATAATTCAGTTGTATACCTTAACGTCTATAATGTTCTATTTGTTCAAAATTACAGTAAAACACAGTCTCTCTCCACACACCCTATCACTTATTCTCATCATCTGAGAGAGGGTTGTGCAAGGACAAGCCTGTTATTCTCCACACAAATCTATGCACACCTGTTATCTGAGAGAGAGGTCTGACATAAGAGGCCAGTCCATCTACACACTGTACTATGCACACCCATTATCTGACAGGAGAGTACAGTCTCTACCCACATGCTACTATGCACACCTGTCATCTGAGAGTGAGAGGTAGTTTTAATTCTAAATGTACGTTCTCGCAAGTGGTTCGCAAAGCTGAACAGGAAGTACAGCCCCCTCGGAGTCTACACAGGGGATTGTGTATCAAGCTACTGCAAGCATCTTGCTAGAACCTTCGCTTAAAAAAAAAAATAAAAAAATTATAATATCCAACCATCTTTTATTTACTACTCTGTTTCAGATTGGTATTAGGTAATAACTGAAAACATGATAAAGAACCATATACAATTGATGGCAATGAAATTAAAAACTTTAGAATCTCACGAGTGGCCCATGAGCAATTGGCACTGCTCTCGTTAGAGTAATGATACCTCGAAAAAAAGATTGCTGGTGACCTGTCTCGATATCAGATACAATAACTGAGCAAACAAACAATTTATTTTCAAAAAATCCTTTTTTATCTATTCAGTACTCTCACACATTATAGAAAGATTTTGTAAAATGTGAACCATATCCTTTTATATTACAATTAACATTTTTTTTTTACAAAATAATGTCTAAAAACAACGTCTGTAAATAACTTTTGATGACACCATACATACCATACATTCACTCACATATTGTTACTTAAAAAAAAAAAAAGAAAACTAGAAATCACTGAAAAAACAAATGTTTAAGTAACTTTCTAGTTGGTTGCAATACAAATATCTATGTTTGTGTAATAATAAACTAATTGAAAAACCTTTGAAATTCTCAGATTTTTTTTTAGGTTAAAGTAACATTGTAGTTAGGTGGATTTTGTATCATCTCGTTAACGTTTTGAACTAAAACAAAACACAGAAATACAGCAGTTATAATTAGCAGCACTAACTATAACTTGCTCCCCCGCCACGGCAGTGCTTTTGACCTCACTCATGACATGTTCTAGGCACTGGTGACATCTCAAATGAAATCATTGATGACATCACTGAAAACGTCCGTGATGACTTCACTTTCACACATATTGCTCTATAAATTTGTATGACATTAAATGCCTGACAGTAAGCAGAAAATAGCTTAGGAGATAATCACCCGTTGCTTCTGCCATCAGACATACAGCTCAACAAGCATTGTTTGCAAGATTGAGCCTATAGCATATATTATGCAAGTATTATAAATCAAATTACCAATCAACCACAGAGATGGGAAACACTCTAACTGCAGAGTTCAGAATCTATACGGTGACTGCCAGTTCAAAAAAAAAGATAGCCTACTTCATACACTTTTATTGCATATCAAACCCATGGGATTCACCAAACCTATATTGAGAACTAAACATAATATGAGTAGAGAAGTTGGTACTGTAAACAGTATTTACTCTGTGGAGAAAGTTTACGCAGTACCACACTGTTTGGAACCAGGAAAACTCTCATGAGAAATGCACCACAGAGTATTAAAAATATTCTACTAAGAACAGTGTACACTCTGTGCAACAGTTGTCAAAAAGACACTAGTTGATAAATAAAAGCAAACAAAATCTGAAGTTCCTAAAGCTGATACTGCCTGCAGCCTTCATACTTCAAAGCATGCATGTGTACATAGGTTAATACCTGGTGCACACAGTCTTCTATGTTAAGTATGATTTTTCATGCTCACGTGATTCTCTGCAATAACTGAAGGCTGCTTAGTATCTACTATGCAGCATTTTTCTCCTGTTGGAATCTTTTTATCCAAAACCAAAAAGTTGTGTGAACCATAATGAATATGTCAGCTGTTGCTTGCACACTGAGTTACTCTTGAATAGAAACATTTATAACATGTCCAGTACTTCTACACAGCTGTGGTACATTAGAAACATGTGTATTGTAAACATTTAAACTCATTAGCTGGACCTAAGCTGTACAAAAGTGAGTAGAAAACTATCATGGTAGTTACCTGCCACTGTGTAAACATAAAAAAAATTAAAAAAAAACAAGCACACTTATTGGATGATGTCATCAATGATGCCATTTGAGATGTCCTAAGTGATCTCATAAATTATATTTTAGAACATGTCATGAGTAATGTCATGGAAAGTCATAAGCAGTGCATGGGGCTCAAGTTATAGTTAGTGTTGCTAACTATAACTGATACATTTATGTGTGTTTTTTTTTTTTTTAACGTTAAAGTTGTCACTGAGAAATTACTTTAACATTTGGTTTTCTCATTAAATGTCTAAGGCTTTTTTTTTTTAAAAACAACTAAAATAGATATTTGTATCACACCTAACTATAACGTTACTTTAACAATTGTTTTTTTCAGTGAATATATATATATATATATATATATATATATATATTTGCGTATGTGGAAAGCACTATTAGATTTCTTCGTCAATGGGAGGAGAAATACACACTATAATACCATTTTAGGAAATGCCAGGAGTCCGATTTATATTTATTGGAGTTTGATAGCATACAGCAGCAGACACTATATCCATTGGAGGAAAAGGGGATTTAAACTTGAGACGGATGGAGTAATATTTCAGAATCATCCTCTGTACTTTGAAACAAGATTATCTTACTTCTGATGAGGGGCTGCGCTATTTTAACAGAAATAATTCAATATGATTAGGGTACTAAAGTATTCTCTCTTTTTTCTTCTGGTATTACACTCGTCCCCTAGTGGCTACAGAAACTTATTCAGCAATGTCTGTGCATTAAGCAACAATTCTGAAATGCATATTTCTTAACAAAAAACAAGATTTAAAAAAAAAATGTATGCAGAACAATTTAGAAGAGGCCAAGCAGAGGGTGGACATAAAAAGAGAGGGAACCAAAGATACCCTCATCCAACCACCATCCTCACACATTAATGCCACGTGGGCTGCTCAGATCATGCTTATCACAGAGGTGACTTCATAAGAATAGCGCAGCTTCAGGAGGCAAAGGAGAGGAGTTGTCTCTTATGAGCAGTGCATCTTCAGGGAGCAAGGGAGGTGGAACCAAGACAAGCAAAACAGTGGTAGCTACACTCACACCTACACACCCTTCCCACAGGTGTGTAGGTGCGAGGTCTGAACATGGGTATTGGTTTTAATCATCAGTATAGGCATAGAATAAAAACATATGGTAGATGCCCCAGTTAACTCTTTTTAATTTTTTTGTGAGGAGAAGAGTATAACCTCTCTTCCTTTGTGAGGCCCTAACTAGGCTGATGTGTGTTTGAGTTTACATATTAGAGAAGCACATACAAATAGCACTTTTTGATGCAATCTAGGTGTTGTTTCCTCCGTACTTATAGAAAAACTGCCAATGATGAGAAAGTGAGCAAGTTGGTTAGTGACAGCCAGAAAGCTTGTGGTGGATGCTTATGTGAGGTGCTTCCTATATATATTTTTTTCACACAATCTTGTTGAATAGTATTGATATGGATATTCTCTGTCACCTGACCTGGCCAAACCATCACACATAGTCACTGCGGTTTCCAAAAGGATACTGGAATGAACTTTTCCCTATCACAACAAAATATTAATTGTTACAGGTTTGCCTTTAGAGTTGAGTATATAGTGTGATTAATGTCAAAGGTTTTTATTTTGTACACAATGTTTTGTTTCAAGGGTGTCCTTGACATACATTTCCTCTCAAGCTCCTGGTGCAGGTGAATCTATGGGTTTTGACCCAGATGAATGGTGGGTCTCCTGAGGTCAAAGGCCTAGTTGTTAAAGTAAAATCAAGGTTACCCTTATTGCTAAGCACATGGGCTATGTACTATGTTCTGTTCTCCAGTGCACATGTTTTACTTTCTGAAACCGATGGTCAAACTCCATTGAAATAATTTGAGGCAGTGGCCTCTAAGAGGTCTAACATGCAAGTTAAAAAAGAGCACAGTTTGTGTAGTGGATGTGTACATTCTGTTGCGAAAATGGTATATATGAGAGTACCTCATATAAGTTGTAATTCAAAATCGCCCCAGGGCTTGGTTCTTTTTACAGGAGCTAAACTTGAGAGTCAAAATAGCTTCAGTGCTTGGAGTGGACCTTCACGGAGTGTGTAATAAGATTGGAACAGGGATGTTATAAAGGAGTACCTTCCATCTCTGGCTTGTCTGTGAGCTTTTTGTTGCCTAGAGAGGAGAAATGGAGTGAGAAGGGGGGCACAAGTATGTTAAAGAGCAAGCAGAGGAAGTGGAATTAGCTAATCTTTGAATATATCTGCCTGCCATAAACATATTCTTGTTATGTCTCAGCATTTAAACACAGCTGTAACAAGCATGCTATTAATTATTCGAAGTGAGGGCATGTGTGATGTGTGGCCAGGGAAAAGGCAGAGGGTGCCTCAACAAAACCAATAACAATGGGAGATGCAGACAGCTATACTGGAGGACATAAATCATGCTGTTGTGAATCCTTCTAGAACACTTGAACAAAAGAGCAAAAATTCATCCTGTCAAGGTGCCTGTTATTTGTACCTTTGGTTTGCATCTAACTAAAAATGAAGTAATTCCAGTGTTTAGGAAACTTGGACTCAATGTATCCTTTCACAATCAAGAAAATATAACACCTGAAGAAGCCTCTGGACTCTGGAAAATATCAATCTTTGTACCACCTGTAACAGAAATGCAAAATTACATGTCAGAAGTACTCTCTGTGACCAGCAACTTGGAGAAGAAATCTAAATATTGTGAGCAAACTGTTTCATTTCCAAAATTTAAAGCTATCACAGAACGTAAGTGATTACTTGTCATCAAACCTGCTGGCAAAGGTGGGGCTATCAAAATCATAGATAAAGACAAATACTTTTCAGATAGAATGAAACCAGTAAATAATTGTGAATATTCCGAAAAGCTTAATGTGATCACACACCAAAACTAAGATGAGAGTTCGGACACCTCCTTCACAGAAGGATTTTACCAAGAATGGATAGGCCAGATGTTTGACTTCATTTCGGATCATATTGTGTTTGGCACTTTCACATAGTTTTGCAACAGCTTATTGTACTGCCCTCCCTATCAGATCAGCCAGACAAATAGATTTCTTACAATTATTGTCAGACCATGTATTATTTTATGTTTTTAAGTAGGGCATGTACAGCAAATCTCATGATTTGTGTCCCCATTTAGTGAGGTACTTGATAACATGCTATATGGTAGCCTGGATGAGTCCTAATAGATTGTGTTCAATTGATCCTGTCATTGGCAAACATTGAGTTTGTCTTCAGCATCATTTGGAAACACCTCCTTAAGCATTGCTTACTCTTCAATGCATCTGAAAAAATATATTCAACTATACCCTAAAAGGACCAGTGGTATGTCCCTGGCATTGCATGATTTGATGGAGAGATACATTTTGTATGTGAAATCCCCAGTCTGTAGAGCAACCTGTACATTTGCATACAATTCATACCATCCCTAATGCATGTCCCAAAAAAAAGGAACTCACTTGTTGTCTACTCAGCTGGCTCTTTCCATTCTAACATGTTGCCTAGCCAAAACTGAGGTTATGCTCATGTATTTGTCTTGTAAGGAATTCATAATGCACCTCCAACATGGGTTAGCAGCATTATTTCCATTTAAGTTTAAGAAGTTTTCTTCATCCTCCTCTCAGCTTTTAATAGTTACATTTTAGGGACTCATGTCAACTATTTTGGACATGGCAACCTTCAAGACTAGTGTGTGTATGTTTTATTATCTTCTCATTGTTTTTAGTGGTCATTGTGTTTGTATTTATATTATCTCAAACAAAATTTGGAAGGTAGATTGTCAAGTTGTCTTTCCTTTTAGCTTGAGTTCTTTATAAGTCTAGATACATTTTACCTGGAGTTTCAAGAATTATAATGCACAATGTATTACCTAATTGAAGGATCACCTTAATCCACAAGTGTTTCAAAAATATATTGCTCAGCTATGCAGGTCGGACGTGTCCACTAAACTGGCTCAGTTGAGAGTAAATAAAATTTATATCAAGATTCCAGTTTGGAAATTTCCTCCTTCTGTTTCGCCACATTAGTCCTTCTGTCAGTTTTAGAATTTGGACCTCTCTTTTCCAATTAATGACACAAATGCATTTCTAAAACTAAGCAATTGTGATGGTTACTAGATAGTATGACTCCTGCTTGGTCTGTTGTATAAATCACTTTATTGGCTTCACCTTGTTTGCACATGTTGGTTTAATGACTTTGTTCTAGAAGGGATGCATGTTACACCCATGCACTGCAGTGAACCATTCACAAAAGGATTCAAAGCTTCTGCACATTTTCAAGTGTGGTATTATGGGATCTTATCAGCAAGTGCTTGCTGTTTGAGTTATGTGTCATATTTGGGTTTACCTTAAATTTTGCAGTCACATTTACAATGTTCTCCCATTGAAGGGGGAGAGGCGGAAGAGGGACTACTGATGTCTAGTGGTGGAAGCAGTTTGTAAAAGGGTGGGCAGCAATCCTCTCTTCACTGCTGAGCGAGCACTTGCCTTTCAGTGAATTCCTCCATATAATCCTCCTCCTAAACTAAAAGACTGCCGTCAAAGTGTTTATTCTTCTTCTTGTTTTACTTTTCTCATCTGTCATTTGTTGATTAACCAAAAGTGAGTTATGAATTTGGGATGGTGTACCAACTCAAACACACCCTTGTTAGGTCTAAACACAAAACTGACCAAATCTCTGCTCAACCCCTGTTAGCTTTGGCACAAAGAGCAGGATCTTCCCCAGTGAAATGTGTACTAAAAACACATAATACAATTCCCAAAGCAATTTAGAGAAAAAGGTAACATTTAATAAGCATAAATATACCAAAACCACTATTCGGATAAGGGAGACTGGAAATAACAAGTCAAATGCAACTAGTAAATTAAAGTGCCAACATAAAGTCGTAGTTTGCAGTTGATCAGGATGTAGGCATGATTTCAGGCCAACCATGATGAAGCAGTGGTTGGATACAGAAGGCATTGTTGCTCCGGTTAAAGTTTTATCTTCTGACGTAGTCTCTGTTATGAAGATCAGTGGATGAAGCCAGTGACAGTCCCTCATAGTCTGGTTGTTGTTGACGTCTTGCTGAAGCAAATGATTTTGGCACCAAATGCTCTGAGCAGGGCAAAACTAGATTTCTTATCTGATTAAGTTAGCTCACCTCTGTTTTGCCTTCGGAGTTAATTCTTTTTTTGGTTGTCAGATTCCTTTAGTGGGGTTTGGCTGATTTCGGCAAGGCTACACAAGGCTGGGCACCTTTACAGTGAGGTCCTGCTGAATCTATTTTCAGCATGGCAAAAAGGTCTAAGCAATACAATCCTGATTTCCTTGCCTTCCCTGACTCTCAGCACCTCATCCTTGTCCTTCTAGAGTTGAATAAAAATAACTGAGTTCTACTTTTCTGTAGCTACTTGGACAGTAATTCCTGGATTCTCCTGCAGCCCTCCGGTCCTCAGGGTAGCCATCTAGGCACCATTATCACTCCAGCCAGGATTTATGCTGGGTCAAGTCCTGTGTGGAACAATGGGTCCCCTTTAGGTCAGGAGTCCTTCTGCGTGTTTTGTCGCAGGAGTTTTTTAAGTAGTGCCTTCTATTCATGTGTAGTCTTACCACATTGGGAAATGTTATTATGAGTTGATAGCAAAGTGTCAGTCTTATTGTGTGCATTTGTCAGAATGTACTAACCTTGTTCTTGTTCTTCAGCAGGAGGCAAGTAGTCTTCTATCTCCCACCGCCTCCACCAGTGACCACATACACAGGAGTATGAGGGCCAGTTAAGATAGTAACTAGGAAATAAGAATGGAAGAAGAGAAAACTGAGATGGTGGGCTGCACTATTCTGACTGTCAGTTGATCAATGTCATCTGCAGGATGTAGAGTACCTAAAGGCAAAGAGATACCTTTAGAAATTTGCCACAAGGATTCTGCATTTAATGTAAAAGTGAATGAATATACCTTAGCAATAGCTCTGTGTAATTAACAAAGAAAAACAAAAAGGTGTCCCTTCAATATATATTCACTGACCCTTATTGCTAAGAATAACTACCGCAAGATTTGTCACTATGTACTCTCTGTAGAAGATGAAATATAACTTTTACTTGACTCGTGTAGAAATGCAAGTGCTTAACAAGTAGTTATATTCTGCTATTCCTAATCTTGGAAACATGTGTAAACATACTAGAACTCCAATACTTTATGCTTTGACATTCATACATAGCATAATCAACATAGTCTTAGCTTAATAATCCTTTCTGTTTGTCACAGGATAATTCTTGAGCGAACTGGAACAAATTACGTTTTTAAACAGTTCATATTAAATCTTTAAATGCTTTAAAGTTGTTTCCTTCACATGCATTTGTGGAAGCTGGACTGGGATATGTCGAGCAGGCTGTTGTCCTCTAGGAAGTGAGATAGTTGGCTGTTGACTATCTTCTCGATGACTTTCGTAGGAAAGGGGAGTAGGGAGATCGGCCAGTAGTGTTTGAGGTCTCCGGGGTCGACTGTGTGAGTTCTTGTGCTGCTGGGAAAATGTATTTTGCTGTCTGGATGCTGTTGTGTAATATGCTCTCCGTGTACATTCAGCTTCAGTGTAGACAATGTCAACACTGCAGAGACAGCCATCCTTTCCTTCCATAAGAAAGACTCAGCTAGAGCAAATTTGGGGTACCACTCCCTCACTCTCGCTAAGTTCCAAGAGGTAAAAAAACAAATAAATACCCCAGCCTTATTTTCTGATAGCACTAGCCAGTAATTTGAGAATTGTTTCCAACCAATCTTGTCTACTTTTTCTCTCTCTAAGCCCACCTCTTTTTGCAGCACTTCCTCTGTGCTGTACTATAAACCTTTTCAGAAGCCCTAAACCTGAAGTGGGTTACCCAACACTGGCATGCCCCATTCTAACCACTCTCTTATTTGAATGATGTCACCACCGAGCTGCCTCCACATCCCTGTGTCAGAGCCAAGCACTGTTTTTCCCCAGGTGAGACTGGTGCCATAAGGTGAGGTGATCCCTGAGACTAAATTGGAGCCAATCAGCCCCATTTGGCATTTCCAGGTCAAGAGACTTCCTAGCCCTTTGTCTTCTGGACAGCAGGCGCAATAGCTCCAGCTATGAATGTGTTTTGGCCTGTTGAGGTGAGATGAGTGATAAAACTGTTTTTGGTACAGTTTTGACTCTTTCTACACAAAGTACTTTATTTAAAGTTACTTTTCTACTAAGTCATCATAAGTCTGATTTTTCCATTGGAGTAGATGTTTTCAACTGAGTGGAAAATACATTTTCTCGAGCAAGAATATAATTAATGGATCCTAATTATACCTAGGCTTTTCATGGAATGCATAGGTAACCCAGTGTTGACAGCTTTGGATATTTAGTCACTGTGATGGCATCCTACTCCGAAAATGTGGTACTACTTTTTATGTATTTAGCACCCAACCTTTTAGGCTTTTAACGGGTGAATTTTGAAATATACGAAAATAAGTTTTCCTCCATGGCAAAAGCAACATCCTCATCATGTGTTACTGCAGTGATTTTCAACTTGTGCTCAACCAAAGTAAAGTGATGCTCCTGGTAGCCACATATTTTTTGTTCTATTTATGGGTGATGTAAATACACACTGTGGCCTACATGTGACATTTAATTTCCATACCAGTAGTACATTTTCTGCACGTTCGAGGAAAGTTAAATAGATCAATTGAGTGATAGCAGTTTTATCAGGACTATAAAGCAGCAAATCACACACTGTAGCACTTAATAGTAGTATCACAGTGCATCGAGTCATAATATCAATAAAAATATGGCCCGTAATAATGCAAAATAATCTAGGGTGAACATGTAGACTTTGCTACAGCGATGTTCTAGTATGAGCTTTAGTTAGTTAGTTAGTCACATATTACGGTTGTATAGCTTGCTTTATCCCACTTTGCTCTTTACTAGAAAATGCAATAGAATGCGTATAAGAGACACTATGGGAGCAAGCAGGTCCAGAGCTTGATTTGTGTAAGTGCTTTTCTTCACGATCATCTTTTGGCCCCGTTGCCTCATTGCCAGCCGCCAAACGCTGTCAACCACAATTGTGGAGATTGCAGAGATGTTACAGCAGCAAGGTCAAATGAAACTTAAACATTCCAAAACTGCCATGGCCTTATCTTAAAGTGTACTGTAAAAGGTGGTGACAGTAGTGGTCACAGACCACCCTGCCCCCGCCGCTGCAAAGGCTGGTCCCTCTTGTTTTGCTGCCCAGATCTACAGTCTTTGTCCACACTTTAGTCAACAACATCTACGTTGCCCTGTAGCGTAAATGATCACCTGTACTGCATTTAATGAATAACAATATGGTGTCTAAGAGGTTTTCATATCTCGAAAAGCGACAATGAAAGATAATCCATGACTCCAGCATGCACGGCCATTATTAATCTTGGATTGAGAAACGTGTCTTTATATTAAGGGAGAAAAAAGTTCTAGGGCCCTCTTTATGATAATGACGATAGCCACCAGCAAGTGTCATTTGGACCACCCAAACTGAAGAAACATTTTTACAGATAACTTGCACCTTCTTTTCTTTTTCTACACACTTCAAAGGTACATGTAGAATACATAATGAGTAACAGGATCCCACTGTCAGAAAAACTATACAATTATAGCCTCTGAATCATTTTTATTTCAGAATGGAGGTGGTCCTTGTGCTTGAACATATGTTGTATCGTGGCCTTGTAGATTCTTAAGTACTTCTCAATCATCATATTTATATAAATCCTTGTTCTTTTGTTTAACCTTTATACGATTTTGAAAGAGGAATAACTACATACTAGTCCAATAAAAATTTCAGATGTTAAGGCTTTCAGCGCAGTAATGCAAGTTAATGCCGAATCTATTGGCGCTGTCACAAAAGGCGATACTATGTACAAAAGGGAGATCAAATGTTCAGAAGGGTAATTACATGGTTCCAGCAGGTTAAATCCTCATCTGCTGCTAGTAATTTCTTTGAAAACGTCTCATCAGTGATTTTGGAATGGGGCTGCATGATTTCTTCTTTTAAATATACTTTGAATTAGAATGCTTCCGATTAGAAAATAACCTGTTCTCTGCTATCATTCACAGTTGCTTTTCATAATATACAATTGTACAACCTTTTTTTTATTAAATTGGACTACTGTTTTCTTTTATCTGCATTCTAAGATCTTGTCCCACGTGCACACTTTATAATTAGTGATATTTGCATTGCAGTTGTGCGAGGATTTGTATTTTAATATTGTTCTGCTGGTAGTTAGGACATGACAAAACCGTAGTTAGGACATGACAAAACAATGAAGGTGAGTGGTAGAATGGTGTCCAGTTTCACACTTTCTGTTGACTACCCAGTTCCCTTCATCCAAGACAATGGCCTGGATTACAGGTGACCTAGAAAAAATCCCCTTTCTACTGCCCACCCTGGAATTTCTATTAATGGGGCATCCTGATAATTATAAAAGTGATGAAATAATGGGAACTACACGTTTTGAGCCAATAAAAACAAAACATGGAATCCCTGTTACCTTGTCAACCGGGATTCATGGGCCAACTGTAATCTAGTTTTTAAAATGTCATATCAGGCATTCAAGTGTTTCACGTTTAGCCAAACAGACGTCCAGCCCTTACCTACAGGAATAACCCTGCAGACAGACTTGGAAACTGCTTAGGTTCCTGAGGTTGATAGATGGTTTGTTTAATGTTTATTTTACAACAAGTTTGTTACGTTCGTGAGAAAGTAAAATGAATTTGATCTTAGAAGACCTTTGCTGTGTCTTAAGTGTATGGATCGTTTTTCGGAAGAACTTATCAGTTTTTTGCTTACTGATGTTTTAATCGGACCATAGTTTTAATGTTAAAGCATCCGCATTACAATTTAGAATGTTTGGTATTTGTGGCGTAGCAATAAAGAGAATCCGAGAACAACTCCAAGGCCCCTGCCATGAAAACAGGCGTAACGGTTTAAGTATGGGGCAGCTGCAAAGCCGATTAGAAAAGTAAAATGCTGCACCAAGGTTGCACCTCGGAAGTAGTGGAAACTGAGAAAAGACGACTTAACAAAATAACAATTTTGTTTGTCCTGCTGGGCACGTTTTGCCATTCACAAGACTTCTGTTTGCGGGGCACTGGAAGTTAGAACAAAAATATTACCTCTTTCACCTCAGGAGCCGCAAATGGGAAATAATTAAATTGAAATCAATTAGTGATTGATCCCTGCTCCACACAGGAACAGAAATGATGCCAGACATGCCTTGACAAATTACAAGGCTGTAAAGAGTCCCACACAAACCAACAAATGGTGAGCAACAGGGGGCTCCAAGCCCTTTACTGAACTCAACAGTGTCTCACATGCACTAGCTCATGCATTCACAATGCCATTGTTTTGTTTTCCCATATAAAATTGAGAGATAATCCTGACGCACTAGTTGCACATGAAAGTTCTAGCATGTCTTTTTTTTGCTTGTATCATTCAGTTAATTGTCCACTATAAATGGTATACTTCCATATCAAAATGGTTGTATAGTAGGCAAATGACAAATAGCCCCACCTTTGTGACTGGATGTAGCTCTTTAAACTGGTTTTAAAAGTGGAACTACTACTTTAAAATTTGCTGTTGGGCTAGTAGTCAATTACATGTTATCCTAATTATTTTTAAAATTTTCATTACATTTTTTTGCATTTTAATAAATTGTTAATTCCCCCCCTCGTGCCGTTATAGCCTCACTTTTGTTGAATGTGTAACAATCTTGGAATAAGTTTATGTATCATTTTATTTGTGATTTAAACTTTAAAAATGTTATTTTTCTATTAAAATTAACATGCACATTTGTGTTTTAGAAAATATTTAAGAAAATGTAAGCTTAAATAAAGTTAATTTAAACTGTTATATAATTTATTTATGTTTTATATATTTGCTTATGTGCCAACGTGATTGCCTACCTCCATTGATTTCAGCAGAAGTGTGTTGCATTGCCAGTTAAATAAATAGCTCTAGGGATCATTGAGGCCGAACTAAAACAAATAGAACCTTTGGAAAGATAAATAGCTAATGACTCCACAATCAGGGATGCTAAACTGTCACTTGCAACTGTAGCAAACACCATAGCAGACTTCAAAATCCATACAGTAAACCAATAGACCACTAAGCTGTCAAGGGCCATAAAGAATAACAACCCTAGAAATGACAATATCAGGGTAGGGCAGGCATAGGGTTTATTACCTTGTCCGACACCTCTTCAGATTCAGAATAAGATCAAGGAAATTCTCTGCGTAGCTCCCCACACCGAGGGACCCAACCTTTTTACAACAGAGGTGGCCTCGGGGGCAGAGGCGGAGGATGGAGTGGGCAACCCCAAGACCAAGGAGAATTCATGACCAGGAGAAGAATATACAGATGCTAAACTATTTGGCCTCTGCCTCCACTAATTCTATACCCATATACAATCTTTCTACTTATAATGCATGAGAGACAGAGAACACAAGTGCACAAAGTCCTGAATAAAGGCCTTTCTTGTGTACCACTTAAGATTTGCGATCCTGTGGAAACAAAAACGGAAGTGCTACTATATTTACATAGGCTCAGCCTTAAAATGTTTTTTCTGATAATGGTGAAAATACTGAAAACAACCTTAGTGGATTCAAAAATAAATCATCCTTCTGCCCTGAAGACAACAGTATGCCCTGTGAAGTTTTGTTTTTTGACGGCATGGTTATCAGGGAAATAGACCAACTTAATAGTAAGAAGATGTTCTTTAAGCAAAACTGCAGCAAGGACAAAATGTTAGCCATACGGAGTTTAGCTAAAAATGCATCTATAGTAGTTAAACCCTCAGATAACGGTGGAGGACTACTTTTATGGTGGGATGCTTTATATGATCAAGAGGTAGTGAGACAGCTAAACAATACTGCCCATTACCGCCCAACATTTGAAAACTCCAGAAGAGCCATATCTGCAAAGATTAATGAGCTTGAACTCCTTAATCTGCAAGATTGGAGAACACCTGTGATATGTTTTACCAAAAGTGCGTAAACATCATGCCACCATCCAAGGAAGACTGATTATCTCGGCATGTGGGTCTACACTTGAGCCTCTGACTCAATACATAGAAATCTTCCCCAAACCCTTTGTAGGTAGTAAGCAAGCATACCTCAGGGATTCAATGGATGTCATCAAGAAAGTGGAAGGGCTCCCATTTGAGGCTAGCAAATACATTTTAGTGACTTTAGATATTGAGGCCTTATATACAAACATCCCTCAAGAAAAGCATTGCAGGTTATGAAAGACATACTTAACACTAGACTGCACCCTCATGATATCCCCACTGATTTTTTTTAAGTGGAGTTAGCTACACTATGGCCCTCATTATGAGTTTGGCGGGCTGCACAGGCTGCCCGCCAAACTTGTACCGCCACCTGACCGTCAGTGCAACCAGAACACCGCCGGCCCTATTATGAGTTTACTGTTTCTGCCCGCCGGCCCTGCGGTGGACAGGGCCTTAACATTGACATCGGATTGTAATGAAGCTGGTAGCAATGTGGCGGTGCGGCGGGTGCAGCAGCTCCTGTCACACTTTCCACTGCCTATATTTCGGGCAGTGGAAAGCGCGACACGGCTGTCCATAGGGGTGCCTGCACTGCCCATGCCAAGTGCATGGGCAGTGCAGGGGCCCCGGCACCCCCTTTCTGCCAGCCTTTGCATGGCGGGGCTACCGCCACGCAAAGGCTGGTGGAAAGGGGACTCGTAATCCACAGGGCAGTGCTGCAAGCAGTGCTGCCCCGGTGGATTGAGACTGCCAAGACAGCCAGGATGTTGGCTGGCGGTGTCAGCGGTCCAGCTGTGGCAGATCCGCCATGGCCTTAATGGGCAGTCGAACCTTCACGACCGCAGGGGTCCGACTGCCACCACGAGTCTGGCAGTCATAAGACCGCCAGACTCTTAATGAGGGCCAATGTTTTAAAAACAACTTTTTTGAATTCATGAGTCATGTTTTACAGGTTAAAAAGCTAGCGATGAGATGTAGCTTCGCATCGGAGGTGGCAAATTTGGTGATAGCGTAGTTTGAAAAATGATGGATATATACCAGTGACATCCCATTCCAAACATATATAAAATACTGGCTTTGGTATGCTGAGGATGTTTTGATGATTTGGGAAGGGGAAGAACACACTTTGAAAACTTTTCTTGAATGGCTGAATGCACATACCCCAGAGCTTTAATTCAGCATGTCAAGTTAAAACGTAAAAATGTATTTTTTAGATCTATGGATGTTGCACAAAGACACATTAAAGTAAGCTTATACTCCAAACTGACTGACCGCAATACGCTGTTTCATTTCTCAAGAGGACATCCACGCTCCTTTAAGGAAAATCTCCCATACAAACAATTTCTCTGGATTAGGAGAAATTGTTCCTGCAAAGAAGATTTTGAGAAAGCTACAGTCCTGATAAACTTATTTACTGAGGATATCCTAAGAAGCTAGTTAAAGCTGCATCTAAAAGGGCTTGGTTTACACCTAGAGAGTGTCTACTTACCCCTAGAACATGTACTGAGTTGAATCCCTTCTTACATATCCAAAGGCCAACAAGGTTTAGAATATAATACAAAAGAATTGGAGAATTGTAAGCTCCTTGGATATTCCTAAACCTGTTTTCTCCATCAGGCACCTATGCAACTATCTGGTTAGAGCCAGACATCAGACCGACAAAATAAATGATCTGTGTGAAATGTTGGGTATGGCACCAGTCAAAGGCCACTATAATGTAACAATCGTACAGTATGCCATTTCACGAGCAATACTAAAACTAGTACTATCAATGGCAAGATACACCAGCAGGTAAACTTTTCCAACTTCAATACAAAAAATGTTGTGTGTTGTATTTAGTGCCCATGTGAACATATATAGGGCAAACAACTCAACCTATCAAATTTAGAATTCAATAACATAGATCACGTATTAGATGCACAGTATCAGGGGCATCTTTGGTGGAATATTTTACAAATCATAAACATACAGAAAATGATATTCAGTTGTCTGTATGTTTGTATCATTAGTTGAGAAAAAGAGGGACCACTCTTAAAATCATTCTGAATAGGACTGAGGCGAGGGTTATCGGAAGATACAGTACAGACACACAGGGCTTGAATGATTGTGATGAGATGTGGGCCCTGATAGAGAAAACTCTGTGGCTGTAGTCACAAACCTACAGATCCTACTGTGAAAAGGAAAGTTCTACACATATCTGTAACGTTCTGGTAGACTTTACATTGAGCATGGTGCTCTTGATATAAACATATAGATATCTTATACATGTGCTAAAAGATAGCAAGTTGACATATGTTTATGTTTTCATCTTCCTAATGTACGCTAAACATGTTAATTTTATCCCATACAACTCTGAGCATGGAAGTGGCATGGCTGAAATATTGTTATGTCTAAAATGAGTGCTTGGTTAATATATACTGAAATAAGGCTTTTTGATTGCTTGATCGCTGTAATAATCTTTTCATGTTACTACTGGTGATTTGTCTGCAGTAGGTGGTACAATATGCAGCACTTTCACATTTGTTTATGTCCATAGCAATTATATGTTGGGCATTTGTTCAATACAAACAGATTGTATTGTTTTATGACTGCTCTATATTCACGGTGAGGGTGCATGCCACACAATACTAGATATATTTCCTTTGAACATCCTTGAGCATATATTTTATATATGTGGCTATGCACATGTGGAGAGGCTAAGATGGATGACAGTTTTTACTCTAACAGGCACAACATTATATGGGACACACACCCTTTTGTTTTGAGGCAGGCTGTCTTTCCGCCCCTTGTCTGCATTTGCAAGCAGATCATGAATCAGAAGAGAAACAATCCACTGTCAAGTTTTGAAAATAGAGGTCATCTACAGGTTCCCAAGTAAATGTTGTAGCACTGAAGAGCCAGTTTACTAGCCTAATGGCCATCCAACTCCTTTATTTTAATGTAGTTTACCATTTTCAGCTGCCCTGGTGACCTTTTTGGTGCACATGCATTCCTCTCTCCATTGACTGTTAACTTCTGTGGTGTACTGATATTCTTAGCTCCATTGGTCTGCCACTGCCATAATTACTGGAAGTTTGTGAACTCAAGACTTTTGGTAAGCGCTGTCACTGATCATTATTTCCCTTGTTCACTTTTTCTCTTTTCCGTCTCCTTCAAAGTTTTTTTTGAAGATTTAGTGTGTGAGAGAGCTATCTCAAGTCATCAATATACTTACAATGGAGTGTTGATAGGAATTCCTTAAGCCAAACCTTGGATTAGTTCACTCATTGGCATAACCTGCATATTCGCATTTCTCCTGTATGGGACATACTGCACTTTATGGCACAGCCAAGTACAATGTATATTTCAAGAGTTACATGCCCATTTTTTCCACAAAGTGGCACTCTTTCTTTTGTAAAGTGTAACTTGGTTCCAACATAGTCATGCCCTATATAGAGCAGTACATGTTAGCTTTTAACTTCTGGTTTCTCTTTCTAATGGACACGTATGATGCATGTTTGTTACTGTTAGGTGCCTAGTTCTGAATTGAACTTTAAGGCTTGTGAGTTTTCTGAAATTCAATGAAGCAATATATTTGTGGTGACATTTTGTAATAATTTGCTTCTACAAGTATTTTCAGTCTTCCTTTGCCCTGAAGAGGCACGTAATAATGTAAGGGGCAAAATGCGTCAACATTACTTTTGGAGGAGCCTATGAATTTTGAAAATGTAAAGCAAGAATTGGACTTACACTGAAGGAATAGAGGACCAAACTAGTCCTCCATGTGTGTAGCACTATAAGGACTACCTCCTGTTGTGGACTGTATATTTAAATTGTGTGACAGCCACACTCACTTCAAGTAATTGGGGGCGATATTAGGCTAAGCCATTTATTGTTGTTTTTTGTTTTCCCTATATACATTTGTAGAGAAATACTTGGTCAAAAGAGGTCTTTCCTCGTTTGTCAAAATCCTTCACTGTTTTGTTATATCGTTTTAATGTATGTTGTATATATGTTTTGTAAATTGACATTTTGTATGTTTTCTAGGCAGACGTATTATGAGTGAGGATGGCTCAGTTTGTTTACAAATTTATAAATAAACTGTTGTTTGTGAGGATTCAGTACCCCTTCCGGTGATCAATTTGGGTTATTTTCAATGTGTGTTGTTATTGTTTAGTATATTCTCCATTGTTCCTCAACCTTGTGGACATTGCCAGTTGTTGGCCATTTGTGGTGCTTGACTTATTCTAAGAATGGGCTGAGGTATATTTGAGAATGTTCTGTCACTACTGTAGTAGATTCAAATGTATAATTTATGGACTGCATTTTCTTACTCGAGTGGGACCTGATTTACAAAGATAAACTTACACTCTCTTTTGTAAGTTTCTAGTCTCCAGTATTGAACCTTTCATAGATTCACATGCTTGAATCTTCCCCTTTAGCATGATGGAAGCCTCTGATATTTAGAAATAAGCAGTACTATGCCAGTGCATTGCAAAGTACATAGAAAGCAATTGCCATTGTTAAACACTTGTCATTGTCTTGATAGACCCCTTACTTCAGCCAGACCCTGAACCACTCTTCCCTTCAGGGCCAGCATACCTTGATTTCTAATCTTACATTATGTTTGAGGGAGTCTCCCTGAGCTCTGTGCAGGTTTTTCTAGAATTGTCACACTTTGAACTTTCCTTTTTTTTTCTCACAGAGGACAACTTTGGACTACTTCTGTTCTATGGTACTGTTACATTCAATATTTTGACACCGTGTCGGAGGGATCTAAAACAGACTATTCAGAACAGAACATCTGTGACTGGGGGTGAATGTTTGATTGGTTCTGCATTCCGTCCATCATTTGTGTTTGTTTGCTTTTGTCGCCATAAGTGCACTGGGTATGTCCAGACGTGGATCCCGGACTCACTGTGCCACTGGACTCAAGCTAGCCTGGCTGATGAAGGGTGATACCCAAAACCAGAACCAGGATGCTTGATTCTGGTCCAGGGAGGGCCTGGCCTGGCAGTTCGGGCTGGACTGTTCGCAGGGGGAACAGGGTCAAGACTGATTTGAAAAAACTGGGGTGGCATGGTGAGCAAAAGAATTGATCTATTAAATCCAGATCTGTGACTGGGGTTGAATGTTTGATTGGTTCCGCATTCTGTGCATCATTTGTGTTTGTTTACTTTTAGAAAGTAGGCATTTTCTTGCTTAAACCATTCTGTGATTCTGCTTATTTTTGGATTCCCTGTCCGAGTCAGTTAACAGTTGGGCTGTTTGCACCTCTCTCTAGGCAGTGACATAAAGGCAGCTGGGGTGTAGCCTGCATATTCTGATAGGCCATCTGGGCTGAGGGTAGGAGTGGTCACTTACACCTGAAAGGGCTGTACCTGCCCTCCCACAATGCAGTCTCCAACCCCCTGGTATGTGTCTGGGTCTGGCCTCGGCAAGGCAGGATCTTGAAAACAAGAGAGACTTCTCTTTGAAGTAGGCCTACTTCAAAGGCAGATAGGGGTATAAGAAGAGCACCCAAAACTCCTGAAAATCAGATCACTTTTGGAATCAAGAGGAACCTCTGCCAAGGAGAAGAGCTGAAGAGCTGAGAAGTGCTGCCCCTGCCTGTGACTGTGCTTTGTTGAGCTATCCTGTAGTTTCTGCTTCTGCATGTAAAAGGGGGACAAAGAAAGGAATTTGTGGTATATTCCTGCTTTTGAAGAATCTCCAAGGGCTTGAACTGAGCTTGCCTCCTTTTGTTGGAGTCTCAGGGCCATCAAAGAATTCCCCTGCCAACACCTGGACTCTCTGCTGAGACTCCTGCCCTGCCAAGTGGTGCCCTATCCAGTCTCTGGACCCTTGAGAGATGAACCTGGCAGCCTAAGAACTGAAAATCAACGCAAAGACCTCTGTGCGGGGAAACCTTCGAAGCACCACCCACCTCATGGCTGATAAACGATGTGCCGCTGGCCTTGTGGCTATAATTGACGAACCACCTGCCTCGCGGCTGGAAGATCGACGCAACGTGGCTGGAGAAACGATGTGCAACACCCGCAGCGGCTGTTAATGACGCCGATTCTTGACACTGTGCAAACGGATTTCAATGCAACATATCTGGGCGCAGAAAATCTATGCAAAGCCTACCCGGACCCGAGCTACCCGTCCGGATCGATGCATCGCTCTCTTGCAGGAGAGAAGCGACGCACACTGACCTGACCAAAGGAGGAAAGATGCACGTTCTTGCTTGTGGGTGAAAAATCGATGCATCGCTGGCCTTTTTCGACGCACACTCACCCATGCAGCTTTATTTTTACACTTCCCAGGTACTTTTGTGAAATAACAGCGTACTCACTGTTTTCTAAGGATTAAGACTTACTATTTGTTTTATTCATAATTTGACTTGTGTATGTCAGACTTTTGTCGTTTTGCTCTTGTTTTGTTTAGATAAATATTATCTATTTTTCTAAACCTCTTTTGTGTCATTTTGTAGTGTTTTCACTGAGTTACTGTGTGAAGTTAATCCTGCCTGCTCGTGCCAAGCTACCAAGGGGGTGAGCGGTGGTTAACAGAGGCTGATTCTCCTTTACCCTGACTAGAGTGATGGTCCTTGCTTGGACAGGGTTTAACGTGACTGCCAACCGAAATCCTAATTTATAACAGAGGGCCTCAGTCCTATTACCAAAATAGGAACTGCATAACATGGCGCCACCAACGTGTCAAGGTCAGGCACATATTTAACAGATCTCCTGAGTAGTTCTCTCTTGTATGCCTAAAGGTGCCCTATTCACCTTTTATACTGATATGTCCGTGGTGTTCGGGGAAATATCCTCCTCAGCTATATAAGTAGCACCTATATTTGTCTGGAGGTTGTTCAAGCTTGAAGAATTAAAAGGATGCCTTACTTGTGGTTTCAGTATCTGCATTCTGTTTTACAAATGGTGAATCCAGTAGTTATTCCACTTTAATGTAGACATTCTGTCACACAACATTTACTTTTAAAATGGCTACCTAATGAGGGTGGAAATGTAATGTTTATGGTTGAGGCACACGATGCGTACAAGATCAAAACATTTTATTCATGGGTCAATTTTCCTGCAGTCAATGCCAATACAAACACATTTCATACATCCACGATGGCTAATCCACCAGCATGATCCAGAGCGTACAATTATTTACAAATTACATTATCATAACAAGAACATCACAATTGGTTTCCAAGTGCCCTCCCACACGTAGTTGCACATATTATATTAGGTCACCTCCATAATGAAGGGCCTACATGGCCAGTCCTAGCTGCCTATACTCCATATCCAAGTATACTAAATTTACAGGCTGCAAATCTACCCACATTATACAATAATTTCATAAACCTATCTAGACACTTAACACACTTCGTAATGCGAACATTAAATACTGCCACAACAAGGGCAGCCCCAGCTGCCCAACAACAATTGGCTACACCAGTGATAAAACCAGTGTTTATTAATGCTATTATGGCTATGGTGCCCACCAAAAGGGAAGAGTTTCTGATTTGGATTGCTCAAAAATCAAATCAACTGGAAACCGTGTTTTCCCTAAAAGGGCGCCAATATAAACCTAGAATTCTCACAATGTGCTTCCTACTTGGGATGGTGCTCTCAATAGATGATTGTGCTACCTGGGGCACAATTTTTGCTACAATTCATACCATAACACATGGTACACCACCACTTTCGGCATTACCAGAAGTGTTAAAGCAAATTTAAAATTAATACGGGGGTGCCCCTGCGCTAGATTTAGGGATGAAATTAATGGGCAATTTTGCCACAGTATTCTCAATTATTTTAGGTAACATAAAAGGGGAAGCAGCAGCATTAGCAGTTCGCTAATGTCTCATGCAAGTTCCTTTAACAGACTAGGAGCAAAAGTTAACTAAAATAATTGCTGAGACTTATAAGTGTATAGGTTGCAATCATTTGAGGGGGGGGAACAGACCAAATAATCTCCGCCTGCAGGTAATCCTGAGAATAATGCCAAGCAAGCACAGGAGTTCTGACACCAACAGTGAAATCTACGCATCATTATACCCGTTATCTTTTAGACCTAAAGATATATGGCAGCCTCTTTGAAACTATCTTTTTACATTGAACCTCCATCTAACAGATAGTCAGGAGACTGCTTCTTTTGCCCTGCAATACATCGACCTATATTGTTTTTGCTATTACTATACCATATAGGCATCCTGCTCCTCCTTGCCTCTCCTTTCCCCTACATGCATGGCTTTTGTGTTCTACTAAGCTACTTCTGCCTACTCTTCTCCATCTGATCCCTCTTATCCCTTCCTTTGAGCTCTTTTGCTTTAAAGTCATGTTTTATGCCACTGAACTGCCGTGTGATGTCACTGCTTTGTCCATTTACAGCTTATGTATTTTTCTAAAGTACTTCTTATGATATTTAGTTTGTTGTATTGCACAAAGTCTAAAATAAAGTAATAAAAAAAGCAAGCAGACGAGTCTAATAAAAAGCACTAGGACAAACAAGAATCAAATAAAGATTAGTCAAATCATGGGGAGAATCTCTATATTCGGAGAGCTCTGAAAAACATTACAACCCACGTAACCATGATAACTTGAAACAACCTGACGAGTATCAGTATACTGATACATGCCTTTTGCCTTTGTTTCAGGACTTGTCCGACAACCGGACCAAGAGAGGAAGGTGGTCAAAGCGAAGAAAAAAAGAGTACATGAAACCAAAGGAGGACTCACAATACTCATCTGATGTAATAATAAAAAAGCAAAAAAAACTTTCACAACAAAAACCCCAATTCAAAAAGAAGGTGGTTGCAGGAATGTCGGCAAAATATGCCTTGCACATTAATGATGCTACTGAGGAACAGGACAGGCAGAGGTCCCGATAGTTTGTCAGAATCTTCAAGAGTTTCTGGGTGTCAGAGTCACCAGATCCTCGGGGTCTGTGCGCGTTCCCAACACGTCCACCACTGAACAGCTCCAAGACTCTGATAGATAAATCACAGAGACTGAGAGAGTTCGCGGGGAAGAGGGGATTAGGAAGGGAACAGCTGGGAAGGAGACCTGTAGTAAGAAAAAGGTTAGAACACACAATATGAAAATTATATCTCCTGAAATCAATACTAGACTATGATTCTAAGCCTAGTCACTCTGAAAACATGAACAATCTAAGAGTTAAGTTTAAAATGACTAAGTTTCAAGATGGCCGAATACCTGTAAGGGAATCAAGATGAATTAAATGAAAACTTTCTTATTCAAGTACTTTCCTTTACATGAGAATCAGAAAAAACATTCTGACTAAAGTTTAAACCAGTCATATAAATCCTGTTTTGAGAATGTATACTAGGACCATACAATATTGCATCTAGAAACTCTGGCCTTCTGTGTACTCTTAAAATGTTTCAACAAAAATTGCGCATATTGCAGATATATATATATAGTAAACACCATAAAAGTATTGTGCACCATGAATAACACAATACGGATTCAGGAAACAAATCCCATAACTTGTCAACTCGAATATTACATAATAAATATCTTAGAATAGTAGCATACAATAAACCACACGAATTAAACTTGAGGAGAGAATCGTGCGTCTTGCCAATTCGAGTGTTACCATGTAAAATACCAAGAAATGGTAGCACGCAATGAATATCAAAGTCAAATCATCATTAATCGAATCGAGTGTCTTGACGATTCGTAAAAAACGATGTTAATGTCAAGGAATAACAGCTCACAATAAATAACAAGATCAAAGTACAATGAAACGAATCGCGCTTCTTTTGCCGATTCTTAAGCCACCATGTAAAATGTCAAGAAATGGTAGCGCAATGAACAGCAAAGTTAAATGCTCATGAAACGAGTTGTGCGTCTTGCCAATTCGTAAAACATCATGTAAATGTCAAGAAATGGTAGCGCGCAATGAATAACAAAGTCAAACCTTTATGAAATAAATTGCGCGTCTTGCCTATTTGTAAACTACCATATAAATGTCAAGAAATGGTAGCGCGCAAGTAATCTGTTACTCATTTAAGAATTTAAACCAAGAATATGAAAATTCTAAATAACTGTGTCGGGACAGTCCAACCACCGTCTTACCACCTGGAACAATGATCACCAATGAAGGATTAGGGCAGAAGACTGGAAGATCCAAATAGGCCGCCGGGACAGGAGCTCAGGAAGAAGCTGCTGCTCTGCACCGGGACCTCTGAATAGTGAGCACTGGGAGTTGGGCTGGCTCTCTTTTATAGAGTTTTGGCCCAGCCCAGAACCACGCCCAGGCATGTTGCAGGGAAAGTCTCTGGAAGGCCCTGGAAAGGGGCCACACCCTAACACACTCTGAAAACCTGCAGCAATACATTGCAAAGGAACAGTATTTGTAAGCATATTAAAAATATGTTTTCATGATTGAACTCTGCAATGCAAAAGGTTAAACCACAACATATCAGCACAATGCATAAATTACTTTGTTTTGAGAGTGCTGGGTTTTTGCATTTTTGTCGCCAATAGAGCGCGTACTGCTCTGGTGGTGACAGTACTCCCCTCTCCCAGATGCGCTCTAGGGCCTGGTTTGCTTGGATTAAGACGATGAAAGCGTCTCACAAGTACTAGAGCATGAACATCAGATGCGGGAACCCATGAGTTACTTTCAGGACCATAACCTTTCCATGATATTAAGTACCATAGATGATGCCCTCTCAGTTTAGAATCCAACACTTTCTTGACTTCGTATTCTTCTTCCCCTTGTACTAGAACAGGAGCTGGATGAGGGTGGACCTTTTGGACTGCCTTTTTCAAGAGGGAAGTGTGGAACACTGGATGAATCCGTAAGGATCTGGGCAATTGTAGTTTATAGGTCACTGGATTGATTTGCTGAAGGACAGTATAAGAACCTATGAATTTAGGGTTAAACATGTGCTTCTTTCTGAAGTCTATATGTTTTGTGGAAAGCCACACTTTGTCACCTGGTTGATATTGCGGTCCCTCACAATGTTTCTTGTCAAAATGCCTTTTATATTTTTGTTTGGCTTTTTCTAAATGCTGTTGAATCAGTTTCTGGGTTTGATGTAAATGCTGAATGGTTTCTGACATAGCTGGAGTAAGAGAACTTTCTTGAGGAATTGTGTTGGGCAAGGTGTCAGGATGATAGCCAAATAAACCAAAAAAGGGTGTAACGCCAATAGAAGTGTGGAATGAGTTATTGTAAGCTAACTCAACTAACCAGAGCATAGATGTCCAAGAATGAAGTGCCTTTTCAGCGTAGGCACGTAGGTATTGTTTCAAAGTCTGATTTAGTCTCTCCGTTTGACCATCTGTTTGAGGATGGTGACTAGTAGATAGCGTAGATGTCACTTAGAGTGTTTTACACCATGTCTTCCAGAAATTGGAGGAAAATTGTGACCTCTGATCGGAGAGGATAACCTTTGGCAGTCTATGATAACGAACCACTCTGTTCAGTAAAATAGTTGCCAATTCACTAGAAGTGGGCAATTTTTTACAGGCGATGAAATGTCCATATTTCGTGAGACTATCTACTACCACCAGAATTACTGAATGCTGTTGAACCACTGGCAGACCGGTAATAAAGTCTAAAGAAATGTGCTCCCATGGACGACGTGGGGTTGGAAGTGGATGTAACAACCCTTTTGGTTTTGAATGACTTGTTTTAATGCGAGCACAAACTTCACAGTTGTTTACCATTGCTTTTACATCTTTTGTTAGGGTAGGCCACCAAAAATAGCGTTGGATAAGTTCAAGAGTTTTAGGAGTACCTGGGTGACCTGCCGTAGGTATAACATGCAACCAATGAAACACTATCTTGCGAAGTTTGGTAGTGGGTACAAACAAACGAGCGTCATGAAAGGGTAAACCTTGCTTGATTGACCTTTTGGGATCTGCTTGGGGCCATGTTTGCCATTTTTCAACAGTGAAAGAGTTGCGAATTTCTTCAAAGAAATCTTCAGTTTTTATGATACATAGAACCTTGTTAGGAGAAATGATAGCTCTGGAGGCTTGAAATGCAGGCAACGTGGTAGACTCTTGACGGGACAAGGCGTCAGCCTTGCAATTATCTTTACCAGGCCAAAAGGTTACTACAAAATCAAATTCGGCAAAAAATAGCATCCAGCGTAATTGCCGAGGGGTCAAAAGTCTGGCGGAACTCATGAATTGAAGATTACGATGATCAGTATATACTGTGACAGTGTATTTGGCACCCAACAAATGATGTCTCCATTCTTGAAAGGCGTCACGAATCGCCAGAAGCTCTTTTTCAGCAATGACATAGTTCAGTTCGGCTTCGTTCAACTTAAGAGACACATAAGCTACAGGATGAAGTTGACCAGTGTCTTTATTTTGTTGTGATAAGACGGCTCCTATTGCTACATCTGAAGCGTCAGCTTCCACTATGAAAGGTTGATTTGCATCAGGATGAGTCAAGACGGGGGCAGTGGAGAAAGCTTCCTTCAAAGTCGAGAAGGCTTGATCAGCTTCTGGGGACCATACAAACTTTTCTTTCTTTCTTAGTAGCTTAGTGATTGGAGCCACTGTCTGGGAGAAATGATTTATGAACCTCCGGTAAAAATTTGCAAACCCCAGGAAACATTGTACATCACGAACAGTCTTTGGGGTGGGCCAATCAGATACGGCTTTTACTTTCTTTTCTGCCATCACCATACCTTGAGGGGTAAGAATAACCCCTAAAAACTCAACTGTGGTAACATGAAACTCACACTTGGTTAGTTTGCAATATGAATGGTGTTTTTGAAGGGCTGCGAGAATTTTCTTGACATGTTGGACATGTTCGTTTTCATTGTCTGAGTAGATCAAAATGTCATTTATGTAGGCTATGGCAAATATGTCGAGGTACTCTCTAAGAACGTCATTCATGAAAAATTGAAATGCTGCTGGAGCATTACACAGACCAAAAGGCATGACGGTGTATTAAAAAAGGCTATATCTTGTTTTGAATGCTGTTTTCCATTCGTCACCCTCTCTCATTCTGACCAAATGATAAGCACCTCGAAGGTCAAGCTTCGTGTAGATTTTTGCTTTCTTTACTTGTTCCAATAAGACCGGAATTAGGGGCAAAGGATATTTATTCTTGATGGTGACTTTGTTCAAACCCCTATAGTCGATGCAAGTTCGAAGTTCTCCATTAGCTTTTGAAACAAAAAACAAAGGTGAAGCTGCAGGAGACTTAGAGGGGCGAATGAAGACATTCTCCAAAAATTGATCTAGGTATTTTCGTAAATGTTGATTTTCATGTTCTGACAGGGCATATACACGACAGTTGGGAAGTATCTCACCTGGGGCAAGATCAATTTGACAGTCATAAGATCTATGAGGAGGTATAGTCTCTGCTCCTTTCTCATCAAATACATCTTTGTAAGATGAATACTGTTTGGGCAGCTGAATTTCTTTCTCCGCGGCAGTAGCTATGTAAGAGTTGTAAACTTTTGGTGCTTGAAACTTTAGGAGACATTGTTTGTTACATAGCGCAGATGAGAACACGATTTTTCGTTCTGCCCAATTGATCTCCCGATGGAATGAGTTAACCATGGCAAGCCGAGGATAATCCCATATTGGGGAGCATGGATCACGTCAAGGATGATTTTCTCTTTATGTTTCTTTCTTTGTGTAGGAAAGTCCTTTTTTTTTTGCCTGATCACCCCCACTCTTTCTGGATAGGTACTGGTGGTTACTGACTCTTGGCTGTGCCCTGGGTACTGCTTACCAGTCCCAGGGCCAGTGCTCTGTGTAAAATGGATATGCAAATTAGGCTAATTATAATTGGCTAAGTTAACCTACCTATAAGTCCCTAGTATATGGTAGGGCATGTAGGTTTAGGGACCACAGCATAGGTGGTGCACACCTAGGTGCATTGCTGAGGTGCCCAGTGTCATTTTAAAAGCAAGCCTGCCTTGCTGGCTGCTTTTAAATTAAAGTTATATGCAAATTCGACTTTGGAATTAAAGGTACTTCCAAAGTTTTAAACTACCTTATTTTTACATATAAGTCACCCCTAAGGTGTGCCCTATGTGCCCCTAGGGCTGGGTGCCATGTAACTATAAGCAGGGACTTTATAAAAATAGATTTATAAGCCCTGGTGAGGTAAAAACAGCCAAATTCGTTTTTCCCTCATTGAAGTAAATGGCCTTCATAGGCTAGAATGGGCAGACTTTATTTTAAATTTTAAAGTCTCCTTAAATGTTACATACCAAGAATTTGGTATCAAATTGATTGTTATAATAAATCCCACAACTTCCAGTTGTTGGATTTAATATAACTAGTGCAGGTAAAAAGTTTAGACTTTACCTAAAAAGTTGCCAATTTCAGCTCTGCATTGTGTTTGCTGCTGTGCTCTGATTGGCCAGCCTGCAGCAGCTTCTGCCAGGCCACTTTAATGAGGTGTGAAGTGGCCTGGCTTTACACAAAGGAATGTGCTTGGGGGAGAGAATCTCCCCTCAGCAGATGGGGAAGCAGGAAGGGGGAGGGCTGCCAAACTGGTCTTCAAAGGCAGAGAAGGACATCTGGAGCACCCAACAACACCCCCACATCCTGCAACCCCAGACAGCTAGGTGCCCCCTTGATTAGATTAGGAGAGGGCAGGAGAGGGGTGTGTTTATGATTTTTAGCCACACCAGTGGGTGGGCTCAGCCAGATCTCTCCTCCAAAAATCAGATTCATCCATTTTGGATTTTTAGAGACTGTTGCCTTCTGGGATGGATTTTTGCCACACTTCCCAGGAAGTGGTCATCACAGGGGGACGACCCTGTCCCTGATTGGAGAATCAGGGCCCCCCTGCTTTTCACCCAGGAGCAAGGATAAAACTGGCAGACCTGCACCCACGCCTCAGATCCCCACCAAATTTCAAGAAGAAAGAACTACAAGGAGAAGAAGGACTGCCCTGCTGGACCCCTGGCCTGCACCTGGACCCTGCACTCAGAAAGACTGCACCAGCTGCACACTTGGGCTTCACCACAAGAAGGACTTTGCCTGGCTTCCACTGGTTCAAGGAGGGACTCCCTGTTTGCTACAGGTGAAAAATTGCTAACCAGAGTCCCCTGCACCAACTCCTGAAAAAGTGACCAGCTGACCACTGCCCAGTGGCCAAAAAGGAGTTTGCGCCAGGTGCACTCTGGGAGTTGAAGTCCGCACTTCCCAAGGACCATCACATAACTTCTGGACCCTTGGGGTGAGCTGTGGACCCCAAAAGAACCTTAAAAGAACATCTGGGTGAAGCCCCAGAAGTTTGGAAAAGATTGGAGAAATTTTGGAAAAAAGCTCCATAAAGTGACCGACCCGACGCGGAAATTCTAGCCGGCTTGCCTCAACCGCGACCCGGCCTGACTTCGTGGTTCGTCCCGGTAAAGAAAAACATCCGAAAAAAAGACTAAGTCCGAACGTAAAAAGTTGACCGGGACCTTCCAGCCATCGTATCCGAGAAGGGCTCCACGGACGTCGGATCAAGATCCAGGTTTACCCCGGTCGAAGGATTTTCATCTCGAAAAAACGACTAAGTCCGAAGGTAGAAATCACCACCGAGGAAACCGACTTCGCGTATCCGGACAAGGGCTCCAGGAGGTCGGATCCAACTGGCAGGTTCGTCCCGGTGAAGAAAAACTTCAAAATAAAGACTAAGTCAGAAGGTAACTTTTTAACCGAGGCTTCCCGCGACCTGTATCCGAGCAGGGCTCCATCGCGGTCGGCCTGAAAGTTTGACTTTGTCCCGGTCCTGGTGCAACCAGATGACCCGATTGGCGCTTTTTGTTTCTATGCGCTAGAAAATAATAATACTTTAAAAATTCATATCTCCGGTTCCCCTGAACCGATTTTAATCGTTTTTGTGTCATTTTAAAGATAAAAATATAAGCTATTTTTATAAATTGGTTTTGGATTTTTAAACTGTTTCCTGTGTTTTATTTAATTACTGTTGTGTGATATTTGAATGCTTTACACTTTGTCTCCTAAGTTAAGCCTTGACGCTCGATGCCAAGCTACCAAGGGTAGAGCTGGGATTAATTTACTGAGACCTAACTGTACTTTTGTGGAGGTTTGTGGCTTGTTGCTAGGTGTAGGTACCTACCTGCCCTACCAATAACCCATTTTCCAACATAATTGGAAGCAGCGACGGGATCCTGTACTTGTGTTCAATATCACGTTACAGTTTTAGATAAAACAAATTAAAAATCCTTTAAATTGTCCTAGTGCAAAAATTGTTTTTAATTTTTAATTTTAATTTTTAAAAAAAATTAATTTGGATTAATTTCAATTATTGAATTTTTGTAATTTTTTCTAAATTCTTGTTTCCAATTTTTGCAAAAAGTTTTTGTTGACACAAAACTAGGGAACCATGGAGCTTGATCTGGCTAGCCTACCCACACTGACAGTAGTCCAGCTTAGGGGGTTGTGTATTGAGAGGGGGTTGCCTGCAACCACTAATCTCAGGAAGGAAATCCTGATTAAATCCCTGACAGCATGGGCTGAGGCCCAAGAGGTAGAGACAGAGGAAGCTCCAGAGGAGGAACCAAAAGAGGATGATGCTAACTCTAACCACTCAGGGGAGGAAAGGCATCAGACCCCAAGTGAGGAAGAGGAGGAACGGTCCTCACTGGACACAGTCACTAGGGGCAGACCCAAAGCTAGTGGTAGGAAGAGGGTCCTTTCAGGAGGAGAGAACCCATCCATCAGGGAAAGAGAGCTGGAAGCCCAGCTAGCCTACATAGCTTTGGAGGCAGAGAAGCTTGCCCTAGAAAAGAAAAAGTGGGCAAGCAAAGAAAAAAAAGATGGAAGCAGCGAGAAAGAAACTGAGGTGTCCCTGGGTGGGGGTTTTGCCCCCAGATTACCCAAAGGGGTGGTTCCTGCCTATGTGGAGGGGGATGACATAGATAAGTGGCTGGGGGCCTTTGAGAGGGCCCTCCAGATGAGGAAAGTCAAGCCTCAGTACTGGGGTTCACTCCTTTGGGAGTTAGTTCCCAACTCTGGGAGGGATAGGCTCCTAACCATGAGTGGGGAGGATGCAGACTCATACCCCAGTATGAAGAGTTGCTTGACTAAGAAGTTTGGTCTAACCCCAGAGCAGTATAGGCTTAAGTTTAGGGACACCCAAAAGACAAGCACCCAGTCCTGGGTGGACTTTGTGGACATTTCAGTGAAAGCACTGGAGGGCTGGATACAGGGCAACAGGGTAAGTACCTTTGAGGGGCTGTACAATTTGATTATGAGGGAGCACCTTCTAACTAATTGTGTCCAAGAGAGGCTCCGCCAGTATCTAGTAGACTCTAGGTTGACCAACCCCAGAGAGCTGGGGGAGGCAGCAGATGACTGGTTAAGAACTAGAGTTAACCAGAGACCCCCAGGGGGTGATCAGAAAAAGGGAGGACATGGTTCTTCTCAGGGGAAGAACCAGGGGAAAGATGACAAAAAACCCAAAGAGTCCTCACAAGAGTCCCCAAAAACTTCTCAGGGAGGGGGAGCCCCGAGCCAATTCACTTTTAAAGGGAAAGGGTATCAGGGAAAGAATTTTGATCCTGCTAAAGCAGGAAAGTTTCAGGAGCTTGCTAAGGCCGGCAAGTGTTTTGACTGTTATCAGCCAGGACATAAAAGAGGAGATGCTATCTGCACTAAGAAGCCCCCCACTGGTGGGCAATCCCAGGGGATTGCTAGTGTAGGGTTGGGGGTGGAAGTTGGCCCAGGGGTGGAATCAGGGTACACTGAAGTCACCTTAGTATCCGTGGGTGGGGTGGACATTGCAACTATGGCCACCTTACCTCCCATCATGCAGAGGTATAGGCAGAGGCCTAAAGTCAATGGGACTGAAGTGGAAGCTCTGAGAGATACAGGAGCCAGTGTGACAATGGTCACAGAAAAGCTGGTTTCTCCAGAGCAGGTCTTACCTGGTGTCTTCCACCAGGTGACTTATGCAGATAGCAGAACCAAACTCCATCCCATGGCTATGGTGAGTCTGGAATGGGGAGGTGTGACTGGCCCTAAAAAAGTAGCTGTAGCTCCTGCCCTCCCAGTAGAGTGTCTGCTGGGAAATGATCTTGAAGCATCTGAATGGTCAGAAGTGGAGAGAAGGGTCCATGCACAGATGCTGGACCTCCCTGAATGGGTGTGTGCTGTGACCAGGTCACAGGCAGCACAACAGGGAAATGCTGGACACTTGGACCCTGGAACAATGGGCCAAGCCTCCAAGAAGAAGAGAAAGGGCACTGGGTCTGGCTTACCAGCCCCAACAAGTACAGAGGGTCAGGAAGAATCCAACCCTGAGGGGGAGGATCTGAACTCTGAGGGAGGGACACCTTCCCTGCAAACTCTGCCTGACTTGGCAGAACTGCAAGGGGCAGGTGGGCCCACCAGAGAAGATTTGTGCCAGGGGCAAAGAGAGTGTCCCACTCTTGAGGGCCTGAGGCAGACTGCTGCCAGGCAAGAACAAGGGGATACCAGTGGTACCCACAAGGTTTACTGGGAGGATGGAGTTCTCTACACTGAGGCTAGGACCCTTAAAGAAGGGGCTACTAGGAGAGTAGTGGTCCCCCAAAAGTATAGAGAATTCCTCCTTACCTTAAGCCATGATATCCCCTTAGCTGGTCATTTGGGACAGACCAAGACCTGGAACAGGCTGGTCAACCATTTTTTTTGGCCTGAAATGTCAGAAAAAGTCAGGGAGTTTTGCAGCTCCTGTGTCACCTGTCAAGCCAGTGGCAAGACAGGGGGCAAGCCAAAGGCTCCCTTAATTCCACTGCCAGTGGTTGGGACTCCCTTTGAGAGGGTGGGGATTGACATTGTTGGTCCCCTAGACCCACCAACTGCTTCAGGTAACAGGTACATTGTGGTGGTAGTGGACCATGCCACCAGGTACCCTGAGGCAATACCCCTCCGGACAATCACTGCACCCACAGTGGCTAGGGCCCTACTTGGTGTGTTCACCAGAGTGGGATTCCCAAAGGAGGTGGTCTCAGATAGGGGCACAAACTTTATGTCAGCCTATCTGAAAGCCATGTGGGAGGAGTGTGGTGTTACTTATAAGTTCAGCACACCCTACCATCCACAGACCAATGGTCTAGTGGAAAGATTCAATAAGACCCTGAAGGGCATGATCATGGGTTTGTCTGACAAACTCAGGAGGAGATGGGATGTCCTCCTCCCATGCCTGCTGTTTGCCTACAGGGAGGTGCCACAGAAGGGGGTTGGATTCAGCCCCTTTGAGTTACTGTTTGGGCACCCTGTAAGAGGCCCATTGTGCTTGGTGAGAGAGTCTTGGGAAAAGCCTCTCAAGGAAGCCAAGGAGAATGTGCTGGATTATGTACTAGGCCTGCGGTCTCGCATGGCTGAGTATATGAAGAAGGCAAGCAGAAACCTGGAGGCCAGTCAGGAGCTCATGAAGCTCTGGCATGATCAAAAGGCTACCATGCCTGAGTATCACCCAGGACAGCTGGTGTGGGTTTTGGAGCCCATGGCTCCTAGGGCACTACAGGCCAAATGGACTGGGCCCTATCCAATCCTAGAGAAAAAAGGTGAGGTCACCTACTTGGTGGACCTTGGCACCCCCAGGAATCCTCACAGGATCCTGCATGTTAATAGGATGAAACCCCACCAGGACAGGGCAGACATGACCATGCTGATGGTCACTGATGAAGGGAAGGAGGAGGAGGGTGAACCTCTGCCAGACCTCCTGTCCTCAAAGGAAAAAGATGGGTCAGTGGAGGGAGTGGTACTCTCTCCCAAACTGACAGATCAGCAACAACAAGACTGTAAGCAAGTCTTGGGACAGTTTGCTAGTCTGTTCTCCCTGACCCCTGGACTCACCAATTGGTGTGTCCATGATGTTGACACTGGTGATAGCTTGCCTGTCAAGAACAAGCTGTACAGGCTGTCTGACCAGGTCAAGGCCAACATCAAAGCTGAAGTGGCTAAGATGTTGGACCTGAAGGTAATTGAGCCCTCTGATAGTCCTTGGTCCAGTCCAGTGGTACTGGTACCCAAAGCTAATCCCCAAGGTGGGAAGAAAGAATTAAGATTCTGTGTGGACTACAGAGGTCTAAATGCAGTCACTAGGACTGATGCTCACCCCATACCTAGAGCTGATGAGCTCATTGACAGGTTGGGGGCTGCCAAATTCCTGAGCACATTTGATCTGACCTCAGGATATTGGCAGATTGCCTTAAGTCCAAGAGCTAAGGAGAGGTCAGCATTTTCCACACCAGAGGGCCACTTTCAGTTCAAGGTGATGCCCTTTGGGATGAAAAATGCTCCTGCCACCTTCCAACGGTTGGTGAATAGAGTCCTATCTGGGTTGGAATCTTTTAGTGCAGCTTATCTGGATGATATAGCTGTATTTAGTTCCACCTGGAGGGACCACCTGGTCCACCTGAAGGAAGTGCTTCAGGCCCTGCTTCAAGCAGGCCTGACTATCAAGGCAAGCAAGTGCCAGATAGGGCAAAGTTCTGTTGTGTACCTGGGCCACCTTGTTGGTGGAGGCCATGTACAACCTCTCCAGCCCAAGATCCAGACTATCCTGGATTGGGAGGCTCCAAAAACCCAGACTCAGGTCAGGGCCTTTCTTGGCCTGACTGGGTATTACAGGAGGTTTGTTCAGAATTTTGGGACCATAGTGGCCCCTCTGACTGAGCTTACCTCCAAGAAACAACCCAAGAAGGTCATTTGGACCCCAGAGTGTCAGAAAGCTTTTGACACCCTAAAACAGGCTATGTGTTCAGCACCAGTGTTACTGGCCCCTGACTATAGTAAGGAGTTTGTAGTGCAAACAGATGCTTCAGAGGAAGGGATTGGGGCAGTGTTAGCACAAGTTAATGAAGAGGGCCATGATCACCCAGTTGCCTTCATCAGCAGGCGACTACTCCCCAGAGAGAAAAAATGGAGTGCCATTGAGAGGGAGGCCTTTGCTGTGGTTTGGTCCCTGAAGAAGTTGAGGCCTTACTTGTTTGGCACTCACTTCCGTGTACAAACTGACCACAGACCTCTCAGATGGTTGATGCAAATGAGGGGGGAGAACCCAAAACTGTTAAGGTGGTCCATTTCCCTACAGGGGATGGACTTCACAGTGGAGCACAGACCTGGGACTGCTCATACCAATGCAGATGGCCTTTCCAGGTTTTTCCACTTAGCTGATGAGGACTACCAGGGTGTAGGTTAGTACCCATCACCTTTCATCTGGGGGGGGGGCAGTGTAGGAAAGTCCTTTTTTTTTGCCTGATCACCCCACTCTTTCTGGATAGGTACTGGTGGTTACTGACTCTTGGCTGTGCCCTGGGTACTGCTTACCAGTCCCAGGGCCAGTGCTCTGTGTAAAATGGATATGCAAATTAGGCTAATTATAATTGGCTAAGTTAACCTACCTATAAGTCCCTAGTATATGGTAGGGCATGTAGGTTTAGGGACCACAGCATAGGTGGTGCACACCTAGGTGCATTGCTGAGGTGCCCAGTGTCATTTTAAAAGCAAACCTGCCTTGCTGGCTGCTTTTAAATTAAAGTTATATGCAAATTCGACTTTGGAATTAAAGGTACTTCCAAAGTTTTAAACTACCTTATTTTTACATATAAGTCACCCCTAAGGTGTGCCCTATGTGCCCCTAGGGCTGGGTGCCATGTAACTATAAGCAGGGACTTTATAAAAATAGATTTATAAGCCCTGGTGAGGTAAAAACAGCCAAATTCGTTTTTCCCTCATTGAAGTAAATGGCCTTCATAGGCTAGAATGGGCAGACTTTATTTTAAATTTTAAAGTCTCCTTAAATGTTACATACCAAGAATTTGGTATCAAATTGATTGTTATAATAAATCCCACAACTTCCAGTTGTTGGATTTAATATAACTAGTGCAGGTAAAAAGTTTAGACTTTACCTAAAAAGTTGCCAATTTCAGCTCTGCATTGTTTTTGCTGCTGTGCTCTGATTGGCCAGCCTGCAGCAGCTTCTGCCAGGCCACTTTAATGAGGTGTGAAGTGGCCTGGCTTTACACAAAGGAATGTGCTTGGGGGAGAGAATCTCCCCTCAGCAGATGGGGAAGCAGGAAGGGGGAGGGCTGCCAAACTGGTCTTCAAAGGCAGAGAAGGACATCTGGAGCACCCAGCAACACCCCCACATCCTGCAACCCCAGACAGCTAGGTGCCCCCTTGATTAGATTAGGAGAGGGCAGGAGAGGGGTGTGTTTATGATTTTTAGCCACACCAGTGGGTGGGCTCAGCCAGATCTCTCCTCCAAAAATCAGATTCATCCATTTTGGATTTTTAGAGACTGTTGCCTTCTGGGATGGATTTTTGCCACACTTCCCAGGAAGTGGTCATCACAGGGGGACGACCCTGTCCCTGATTGGAGAATCAGGGCCCCCCTGCTTTTCACCCAGGAGCAAGGATAAAACTGGCAGACCTGCACCCACGCCTCAGATCCCCACCAAATTTCAAGAAGAAAGAACTACAAGGAGAAGAAGGACTGCCCTGCTGGACCCCTGGCCTGCACCTGGACCCTGCACTCAGAAAGACTGCACCAGCTGCACACTTGGGCTTCACCACAAGAAGGACTTTGCCTGGCTTCCACTGGTTCAAGGAGGGACTCCCTGTTTGCTACAGGTGAAAAATTGCTAACCAGAGTCCCCTGCACCAACTCCTGAAAAAGTGACCAGCTGACCACTGCCCAGTGGCCAAAAAGGAGTTTGCGCCAGGTGCACTCTGGGAGTTGAAGTCCGCACTTCCCAAGGACCATCACATAACTTCTGGACCCTTGGGGTGAGCTGTGGACCCCAAAAGAACCTTAAAAGAACATCTGGGTGAAGCCCCAGAAGTTTGGAAAAGATTGGAGAAATTTTGGAAAAAAGCTCCATAAAGTGACCGACCCGACGCGGAAATTCTAGCCGGCTTGCCTCAACCGCGACCCGGCCTGACTTCGTGGTTCGTCCCGGTAAAGAAAAACATCCGAAAAAAAGACTAAGTCCGAACGTAAAAAGTTGACCGGGACCTTCCAGCCATCGTATCCGAGAAGGGCTCCACGGACGTCGGATCAAGATCCAGGTTTACCCCGGTCGAAGGATTTTCATCTCGAAAAAACGACTAAGTCCGAAGGTAGAAATCACCACCGAGGAAACCGACTTCGCGTATCCGGACAAGGGCTCCAGGAGGTCGGATCCAACTGGCAGGTTCGTCCCGGTGAAGAAAAACTTCAAAATAAAGACTAAGTCAGAAGGTAACTTTTTAACCGAGGCTTCCCGCGACCTGTATCCGAGCAGGGCTCCATCGCGGTCGGCCTGAAAGTTTGACTTTGTCCCGGTCCTGGTGCAACCAGATGACCCGATTGGCGCTTTTTGTTTCTATGCGCTAGAAAATAATAATACTTTAAAAATTCATATCTCCGGTTCCACTGAACCGATTTTAATCGTTTTTGTGTCATTTTAAAGATAAAAATATAAGCTATTTTTATAAATTGGTTTTGGATTTTTAAACTGTTTCCTGTGTTTTATTTAATTACTGTTGTGTGATATTTGAATGCTTTACACTTTGTCTCCTAAGTTAAGCCTTGACGCTCGATGCCAAGCTACCAAGGGTAGAGCTGGGATTAATTTACTGAGACCTAGCTGTACTTTTGTGGAGGTTTGTGGCTTGTTGCTAGGTGTAGGTACCTACCTGCCCTACCAATAACCCATTTTTCAACACTTTGATTATTATCTTCACAACGATCAAAAACTCTCAAATTCACGAACAAAATTTCTCCAGTTATACAACAAGGGACTATTTTTACACACAAGAGGAATTGCCCAAGTAGCTACATCCCCAGACAGATATGATAACAAGAAAGCTACTTTGGACTGGGCATCGGGAAAAGTATTTGGTCTGCAGGTGAAGTGTAGTTCCACTTGAACCAGGAAAGATTCTGCTTTCAAATGGTCACCTGAGAAACGTTCTGGGGGAGCTAAAGGAATTGCAGAAGGAACATTTAGGGAAATCAGATTACTTCAGAAGCCTCAGAAGAAGTACCGAGCTAAGACACACCTGTGGGACTTTGTTCCTTCTTCTCTACCTTATCTCGCAACTGACTCACTCTCTCTGCTAAGCTAGTTGTCAATTCTTTGGATGATACCACCTCTGCTTGGAGCTAGGTGGTAGCCTTGACTAACTCGTCTAGCGAGGCCATGCTGAGAACATACACAAGCCAGGAGGATAATAATTAGTGGGCTCACTATTCTGTCAGAGTCACCAGATCCTATGGGTCTGTGCACGTTCCCAACACGCCCACCACTGAACAGCTCCAAGACTCTGATAGATAAATCACAGAGACTGAGAGAGTTCAAGAGGGGAAGGGGATTAGGAAGGGAACAGCTGGGAAGGAGACCTGTAGTAAGAAAAAGGTTAGAACACACAATATGAAAATTATATCTCCTGAAATTAATACTAGACTATGATTCTAAGCCTACTTACTCTGAAAACATGAACAATCTAAGATTTAAGTTTAAAATGACTAAGTTTCAAGATGGCCGAATACCTGTAGGGGAATCAAGATTAATTAAATGAAAACTTTCTTATTCAAGTACTTTCGTTTACATGAGAATCAGAAAAAACATTCTGACTAAATTTTAAACCAGTCCCCTATAAATCCTGTTTTGAGAATGTATACTAGGACCATACAATATTGTATCTAGAAACTCTGTCCTTTTGTGTACTCTTAAAATGTTTCATCACAAATTGCGCATATTGCAGATATATATATATATATATATATATATATATATATATATATATATATATAATAAACATCATAAAAGGATCGTGCACCATGAATAACACAATATGGATTCAGGAAACAAATCCCATAACTTGTCAACTCGAATATTACATAATAAATATCTTAGAATAGTAGCATACAATAAACCACATGAATTAAACTCGAGGAGAGAATCGGGCGTCTTGCCAATTCGAGTGTTACCATGTAAAATACCAAGAAATGGTAGCATGCAATGAATATCAAAGTCAAATCATCATTAATCGAATCGAGCGTCTTGACGATTCGTAAAACACAATGTAAATGTCAAGGAATAACAGCTCACAATAAATAACAAGATCAAAGTACAATGAAACGAATCGCGCTTCTTTTGCCGATTCTTAAGCCACCATGTAAAATGTCAAGAAATGGTAGCGTGCAATGAACAACAAAGTTAAATGCTCATGAAAGGAGTTGTGCGTCTTGCCAATTCGTAAAACATCATGTAAATGTCAAGGAATAGTAGCGCGCAATGGACAACAATGTTTAAACACCATAAAACGAATTGCGCGTCTTGCCGATTCTTAAGCCACCATGTAAATGTCAAGAAATGGTAGCGCGCAAGTAATCTGTTACTCTAAACCAAGAATATGAAAATTCTAAATAACGGTGTCAGGACAGTCCAACCACCGTCTTACCGCCTGGAACAATGATCACCAATGAAGGATTATGGCAGAAGACTGGAAGATCCAAATAGGCCGCCGGGACAGGAGCTCAGGAAGAAGCTGCTGCTCTGCAGCGGGACCTCTGAATAGTGAGCACTGGGAGTTGGGCTGGCTCTTTTTTATAGAGTCTTGGCCCAGCCCAGAACCACACCCAGGCATGTTGCAGGGAAAGTCTCTGGAAGGCCCTGGAATCGTGCCACACCCTAACACACTCTGAAAACCTGCAGCAATACATTGCAAAGGAACAGTATTTGTAAGCATATTAAAAATACGTTTTCAGAATTGAACTCTGCAATTCAAAAGGTTAAACCACAACATATCAGCACAGTGCATAAATTACTTTGTTTTGAGAGTGCTGGGTTTTTGCATTTTTGTCGCCAATAGAGCGCATGCTGCTCTGGTGTTGACACTGGGTATGACAGCAATTAACAACTACGTAAAGTTGAAACCGCAGGCAGGCAAGTTGCCTCTGCAGACTGTATTTACAAATTAAACATACAAATTGAGGGTGGCATAATGTGCACACATGAAGTAATTTTCTGAGAAAGCTTAATGATCAGCTATGACATTCTCTTGGCAGAAAAAGACTGGCCAACAGAGTTTGTTGGAACCCTTACCACAAGGGGAAGATGTGATTCTACTGTCTTTCCCAGTCCTCGTTTCAGAGCAAGTTTAACAAGCCAATGCTGCAGTTTAGGCTCTTGTACAGGCACAAGTGCTGTACCACGACCATGTGGGCTGGGATAGGGATTCTCCTTATGTTATACCCATAAGGGCCAGCCTGCAAGTATAACCACAGTACAACATGAAGCAAAAAACTGCAATCTTTAAGATTCTTTAACTTTGGCAGAACATATCTGAACATGTGCAATGCATCATCAAATCACTTATATTTAATACGTCCAGATTTTTCAAACAAAGATTAGACAGCACAATTCACACAAATACTGAGGTCATTACAGACTGACATGCTTGAAGCGAAATACTTACATACACATGTGAAATCCAAACAAACTTGGTCATCCTGGGTTTACCTATGTCACACTCAATGATGGTGACACAGTGAAGATTGCATATAAATCACATTTACATTTCAATGCTGAAATGTGTTTTGCATTCACTGAGAAGATACTCACTACAGTTCAGATGGCTATCTTCAAGGAGAGACCACTGGCCCATGGAATATGCATAATTCTTGTTACCCAAGTCCCAGCCCTAGAGGTTGTTACAAAGTGTAGTGTGCTGAATGCAAAAGCCATACATCCATGATGGATACAATCAGCCTCTTACTTAACTGCCACTGATGTAGATTACACGTTTGACTCCAAATTGCAGACTCAAGAATTTCTCCAATATGAACTGGGGTAACCAGTGCCCACTAATGTCATGCCCCCAGCTCAGTATAAATATATGACGGTTCAGCTCAACCGGCTGTAGGTACCAAACATAAATACTCCATGGTCTGTGCGTCTGTTTGATGAGGGATGGTGAATTCTACCCTCTGCAAATGTTTACACAATCCCTTGGGAATTTCATTGCACAACTTGCTGAACCAAAAGCATCGATTTTAGCACTGGAACATATGAATCATGAATTTCCGATACTTGTTGTGTGTGATTTGTACTATTGTGTCCAGTCTTTCAATGAAAATTTGCATTACGGACGCCATAAGAGATTCAGGGGGTCATTCTGACCTTGGCGGTCTTTTCGCAAGACCGCCGAGTTACCGCCGCGGTGAAGACCGCCGACCGCGGCGGTATGCCGCTGTGCGCATTCTGACCGCTGGGAGCGTTCCGCCGGAAAACCGCCAGCAGCCACACTGGCGGTCGGCGGGAAAGTGGAGACTGGTCAACCTCCACCGCCACGCCACCAGAACACCGCCCACAGAATTACGACCCACATTTCTGTGTGGCGGGCTTCTGTTGGCGGTCTTCTGTTGGCGGTCACCTCCCCATGGCTCCTGTCACCTCCCGGAGGACCAACGCACAAGGTAAGTTGATCGTCCGTGAGGGGAGGGGGTGGGGGGGTGTTGTGTGATGTGTGCGTGCATGGGGGTGTGCGTGTGAGTGTGTAGAGGGGGTGTGTGAGTGCGTGCATGCGGGCGGGGAGTGCTGCTGTGCCTATGGGCAATGTGTGTAGTTCGGCGGGTGCGCATGTCGGCATGTATGTGTGCGGGTATGTGTCCCCGTTGTGTATGTGTGTGTGTAGGGGGTGTGTATATGTGCATGTTGGGGGTGTGTGCATGTCGGGGTGCGTGTATGTGCATGTCGGGGTGGGGGTGGGGAGGGGGTTCGTACCACCTCTTGGGGGTGGCAGGGGGGTGGAGGGTGTGGGGGGAGGACTCGGGGGGCAGTGGGGGAGACCCCTATCAGTGCCAGGGAAGGAATTCCCTGGCCCCGATAGTGCCTACCGCCATGGTTCGCATGGCGGTTCCCGAACGCCAGAAACCGCGGCGGTGAGCAGGGTCATGATACCGTTGGCGGTCTTGGGTCGACCGCCGGACCGGAGTGCGCAGACTCCAGCCCGTCGGTCGTGGCGGTGACCGCCGCGGTCAGAATGCCATTTTTAATACCGCCGGTCTGTTCGCGGTCCGACCGCCGCCTCTCCGCCGACCGCCAAGGTCAGAATGAGGGCCTCAGAGACTCGAAAAGAAATACCATGACTCTTAGAATGCTTTGGTGGAATGTGGCAAAGCTCAAAGACAGACTACCACAGGCTCATGTGATGCACTCATTAGGCCATCAACGTGTAGGAATACACGTTGTAGAGAACTCATCAGCAGATGAAGCAGCCAAATCTGCAGTTGTTGTTGCAACTATGGCTGCCACAACTCGTACACATACGAGGGGGGTTGATGAAATTTTGTCTGCCGTAAATTCTTTGGCTGACAGCATCCCTTTATCAAATGTATAGCCTGAGAAATAGTCCTATCACTTAACTGCCCAAAACATTGCTTATGTAACAATTCCAGGGGTGGGTGACAGTTTTATCCCTATATATATATATCAGCAATGGTTGCAGCATTCCACTTTGACAGATATTAAAGAACACCTCTCTCTCATCTCTGAGGACATAGATTTGCAAGATGTTTTGTTAGGTCCTAGGAAGCCACACTCAAAAAGGTTCTTGTATGGATTATACAACAAAATATTAAAACTTTCTCAAATGGAAGCTGCTGCTCTTTTAAGGCAGATAGATCAGGCAAATCTAGAGAAAGTTTAGCTGTTGTCCCTAATGGCATGAATACATTGTCCGCTCTCATTTATACATTAAACAACATTGTTTCATCTCCTATAGACATTATACGAAACAATATGTCACTTTTAAAACATGGACGGAGTGAGTTTAGGTCCATTATGCAGTTGAGTTGGACTTTGTAGGTTCTAACCTCGAACCGCATGCCGTAGAAGCACCTCAGCTTGAAGAAGATATTTGCTCCATTTAACGTCCCATGAAAACAACAGATAATCAGTCATTTGTTAAGCACGCTACTCACCTGGAAGGCTCTCAAGGCACTGGAGAGTGGAGGGGGGGAGAGGAGGGTAGTGCTACTGCTCAAAAAGCCAGGTCTTGAGATGCTGCTGAAGGTCAGAAGGTACTGGGTCAGACGTAGGTTGTCAGGGAGGGAGTTCCAGGTCTTGGCAGCGAGAAGGATCTGCCGCCGGCTGTGGTATGGCGGATGCAGGGGGCGGTGGCGAGGGCGAAGTTGGCAGAGTGGAGATGGTGTGTCGGGACGTAGATGTTGAGACGCTCATTGAGGTAGGCAGGGCCGGCATTGTGGAGAGCCTTGTGGGCGTGGATCAGGAGTTTGAAGATGATCCTTTTGTTGACGGGGAGCCAGTGGAGGTCTCTGAGGTGGGCTGAGATGTGTTAGTGGCGACGAAGGTTAAGGATGAGTTGTGCAGAGGCGTTCGTTGGCTGTTTCTGCGTAGAGTGCGTTGCCGTAGGCCAGTCTACTGGTAACGAGAGCGTGGGTGACCGTTCTTTTGGTATCAGTGGGGATCCATCTGAATGTCTTGCAAAGCATGCGGAGGGTGTTAAAACATGAGGATGAGATGGCGCTGACTTGCTGAGTCATAGTGAACGATGAGTCCAGTATGAAGCCGAGGTTGCATGTGTGGGTGGTGGGAGTTGGAGCGGCTTCTAGAGTGGCAGGCCACCAGGAGTCGTCCCATGCTGATCTTTTGGAGCCGAAGATGATGATCTCGGTCTTATCTGAGTTCAGTTTGAGGCGGCTTGCCTCCATCCAATTGGCGATGGCGCACAGTTCATTGTGGAGGTTGGACTTGGCGGAGGTGGGCTCCTTCGTGAGTGAGAGGATCAGTTGTGTGTCGTCCATGTAAGAGACGATGTTGAGGCCAAGGGAACGATGTTGGCGAGTGGTGCCATGTAGACATTGAAAAGGGTGGGGCTGGGAGAGCATCCTTGGGGTACTCCGCAGATGGTCTTGGTGGCTTTTGATAAGAACGGAGGGAGGCGGACTCTCTGAGAAGAAGGATGTTATCCAGTCCAGGGCTTTGTGGTGGATTCCAGGGTCATGGAGGCATGTGCGAAGTGTGTGGTGACAGACGGTGTCGAAGGCTGCCGAAAGGTCAAGGAGGATGAGGGCCACGGTTTCACCTTTGTCGAGCGTGATCCTGATGTCGTCGATAGCAGCGATGAGAGTGGTCTCGTTGCTGTGGTTCTTGCGGAAGCCAGATTGGTAGATGTCAAGTAGGCTTTTGTCCTCCAGGAAGCGAGGTAGTTGGCTTTTGACTATCTTCTCAATGACCTTCACTGGGAAGGGGAGTAGGGAGATGGGTCGGTAATTTTTTTTTTTTTATATAATTTTATTGTAGGCACTGCAAAATGATACAAAACCCAAGAGGGACCGAGGTCCCAACATTTGCAAACAATAGTACAAAATAAATCAGAGAATATAGGCAATGGATGGGACTTTGGGGCGTTGTCAATTGTAGTTAAAAAAACATACCACAATAATCAGAAAAAACAAAAGAGGGAGAGGGAAAGAAAAGTCAGGTATGGGGAATAAGCAAAACTTTGTGCTATAGGACATCTTTGTGAAGGGAAGCGAGAGAGGATAGTGGGTATAGACAAGTTAATAGGGTGGTGGGAGCATGAATACAATGTCATCTGGCCCTCCTGGAGTAAAGGGTTCACTCCTCCCTGTGTCGGTATCCGGATTGTAAGAAAGTCGCAATGCTTGTGTACAGTATGATGTCAAGTTTAGGCTGGTTATCTTTACATTGGAGGTCAGGCTATCAGGGTGGAAGTATACGCCTGGGTAGTGTATTGCCAAGATAACAGATCAGTCTGGATATTGGGGTCTGGGTCCTTTTGCTTCTCTCGGCACAGTCCATGCTTGTTACTTAGTGTTCTTATGCTGACTCAAATAGATGGGCCTATGACCGGAGCTTGCTAATAGGAATAGAAGAGACCAGGATCGTGCCCCTGATGGAACTGGGGGGAAAGAGAAAGAAAAAAAGGGAGTGAAGGAAAAGAAAAGAAAAAAAATAATGAGGGGAAGAAGGGTAGTCCATCAAAGAAGAAAGAGAGAAAAGGGGCGGGGGAGGGGGGATGGAGGGAAAGTGGGGGAAAAAGGGAGAGGGTAGGTGGTTTCAGGCGGCCTACGGTCGTCCCCCGGTAAGGAAGGGGGCCCATACTTGATTGAATAATTGGTCTTGGTATTGTAGGTTATAGATGATTCTTTCATGCATGGCGATACGGGTCATAACTATGATCCATTCTTCGGGGGTTGGAGAGACAGCCGATTGCCAGTGACGTAGGATACAGATTTTTGCAGTGGCTAGTGCTGTGTGTAGCAGTCTTTTGTGCGGTCTAGATAAGTCTGGGAGAGAGGTCGTGTCGTGTAAAAGTATGAGAGGGGGGGGAGTGGTGCCGGGAGTATCATGGATTCAGTCAGGGTGGAGCTCACCACGTCCCACAGCGGTCGGACCGTTGGGCAATCAGTTAGGATATGTTTTAGATCGCATTATGTCTCTGGGCATCGCCAGCACTTCGCGTGTGGGAGAAGTCCTGTCCTGTGCAGTTTTGCTGGGGACCAGTGTCAGTTGTGTAGGCCCTTAAAGAGGCAAAAATGTAAACGTGCCTCTCGGGTACCTCTGTCCAGGGCCTCTAGAATGTCTTCCCATTCCTCTGGGTCTAGTGTCTTTTGTAGTCGGGTTTGCCATTTTAAGCACAGCTTATCTAGGAGAGGTTGGGAATAGAGCTGTCGGGTAATTAGGTCATAGAGACCCAACATAACTCCCCTATGTTGTCCCCACTGCTGCAAGTAGGCCACTATGGGTGAAGACTGGGATCCCCATCGGATGGTCTCGGTCCCCTGACAGATGCAGTGCTTGAGTTGCAGATATCTCCACTCTTGGCTTGGTTGAAGATTGAATTCTTCCCGTAGCCTGAGGAAAGATGTGAGCGTGTCATTTTCCAGGATCTGGGAAAGATTATGGATGCCAGCCCTCTTCCACTGCAGCCAGTTAAGCACTTCACCGCTTATCCGAAGTCCGCCGTTACGCCACAGAGGTGCCTGGGCGTGGAGGAGAGGATGGACCCCGAGTAGGCGGTGGGCCCTTCGCCAGGCTGCTTGCGTCGCCTTCAAGATAAGGTTCACCGAATTGGCGGATGGGAGGTCGTCGCGGTAAGGCCCTCAGAGTCCCTCGTTCGCAGATAGCAGTAGCCTCTCCACGGCAATCCACTGAGGCAGATCCGGCAATTTGGACAAAGTGTGGGACAACTGGGACAGGTGTAGTGCAAGTGAATAGTGTTCTACCGACGGAAGCCCCATGCACCCATGGGAGCGGCGGGCTAGGAGTTTAGCGGAAGATAAGCGTGGTCGCATTGAGCCCCATACAAATGATCTGATGAGTGCATCTATGTTTCGTAGCGTATGGAGAGACCCCTGTAGGGGGTGGAGCCCCAGAATATAGGTGAAGCGAGGCACCGTGACCATCCTTACCGCTTGTACTCGACCCCACATAGACAGGCCCAGTTGACTTCATTTTGCGAAATCAAGCTTCATCCGTGCAGTGAGGGGATCGATGTTGTCTGCCACCATATGCACTAGGCCCGAATTGACTAGCACTCCCAAGTATTTGAGACGTTTCGGTGTCCAGTGAAATGGGAAGCCTAGGAGTGCTGCTCTTGTAGTCATCCGCGAGAGGGGGAGCGCCTCGCTCTTATCCCAGTTGATACTGTAGCCGGAAAGGTTTGCGAATCCATCGATGACCTCCAGCAGGGTTGGTATGGATCGTTCTAGATCTGTGAGACTTAATAGGACGTCATCGGCATATAGATAGATTTTAGAAATGTGATGGAAGGAGAGGAGCGGATAGCTGCAGCAAGGGGCTCCATTAATAGCAGGAACAGAAGTGGAGAGAGGGGGCAACCCTGTTGTGTACCTCTACGGATAGGAAAGGGGTCTGAGAGGAAGCCTCCACAGTTAACTCTTGCCACGGGCTGATCGTAGAGTAGCCGCACCATTGAGATAAATCTGTCTCCCAGACCAAATCTCTCCAGTGTCGTAAACAGGTAAGACCACTCTATGCGATCGAATGCCTTTTCAGCGTCCAAGGACAGGGCCAGCGCCTCCTCGTGTAAGTCCCTAGAGGTCCATAGGATATGGCATAGGGTGTGCAAGTGTTCCTTGAGGTGCGGCCTGGTACAAACCCCACTTGTGTGTGGTGGATCAAAGACGGTATGACTCTGCGTATCCTGTTGGACAGGATAATTGCTAGGATTTTGATGTCACCGTTTAAGAGAGATATGGGTCGATAACTGTCACACAGCAGGGGATCTCTCCCGAGTTTTGGTATGATGGCTATCATGGCATTATTGGATAGGGCCCCCAGGGCCTCCATTGAACAGGCTTTATTCAAAGCCGCGTGCAGGATGTCAATTGCCTCTCTCCCAATCCATTCATAGAATTCCGCCGGGAATCCGTCTTCGCCTGGCGATTTGTGGTAGGGGAGCTCGGAGATGACCCTTTCTATTTCCTGCCTTATTATTTCCCCTTCTAGGAGGCTGCGTCCCTCCTCCGACAGGGAGGGTAGGTCAAGGCCCGCCAGGAAAGCTGTACTCTGTGCTGGGCTCGATATTGTCTCTGATGTGTACAGGTGTCTGTAGAGGGACGCAAATTTGTTTGCGATAGCTTGCGGGTGTGTTAGTATATAACTCTTTGAGGGCCACTTGGGCACGCTCTAAGTTTCGACGCCCTGGGAGAGAGGGGTGTGCGGTATATTGTCTAGTGAACCAGGGGATGTCAAGTTCCAGTGCCGCCTGTTTCTCTTTTCTTTCTCTGTTCGCCAGTGCCGCGTCCTGCATAAGCTGTCTCCACACCGAAGCCTTGGCTGCGGCTCACATAATTCGGCTAGAGTCAACAGTGCCCAGGTTATTTTGGGCGAAGGTGATTGCGTGGTCCTGTAACTGTAACTTACCCTGGGGGGAACGATAGCGATGGGCTGCAAATCTCCAAGGCTTGCGGCCCGGGGATATGAGGCCCAGGTGGATAGCTATGCTAATCGGAGAGTGGTCTGAGAGGCTGCCTTCCTGTATGCGGTCATCATAGGTACGGGCCACGAGGTTGTGGGATCGGAGAAAGTAATCAAGTCTGGATTGGGTGCCATGTACCGGTGAGAGAAAAGTAAATTCTCGTTCTGTAGAGTGGGTCAGCCTCCAATGGTCCACTAGGCTGTTGTCCGATAATATGTTGGTCTGTAGGGCTCTGTCTGCATTATTACTGACGTCCAAGGGTCCCGTTCTGTCCAGTACTGCGTCTCTGACTATGTTCCAGTCCCCTCCTATTACATAGCGAGATGCCCCTATCTCGGTCAAGAGTCAGTTGATTTGCAGGAAAAAGAGGCGTTTTGGGCCAGTTGGTGCGTAGACCGAGCCCACACACAGTGAGGAGTCACCTATCTTTAGTTTAGCAAATACGTAGCAACCCTCGGGATCAGTCCATGATTTAAGAACGGTATGGGGGAGGGTTTTGCGCAGCAAAAGCCACACTCTGCATTTTCTTGGGGTAGTCGCCGTACTGGGGGAGGGTGGATTACAACTAAACAGGGCAGTGCCCACCCAGTCGCGTCGCAGTTTATCGGATTCCGGGCCGTCTAGATGCATCTCTTGTAAAAGGGCAATGTCAGCCTGTTTGGAATTTAGATACTTTTTTCCGCTTTATGAAGTGGGTGAGGCCATTTACGTTCCATGATATTATCTGCAGAGGTACTGCTGGTACTCTGTTCGGATCAGACATCCCTGCGCCTTATAGAGACCTACCCGGGTGTGGGGGCACTTGGGGCAGGACAAAGAGGAGATGATGGGGGGGTTAAGGGGAGGAAGGATAGGGACTTGGCAAGGACTCTAAAGATGGGGAGGAGGAGAAGGCCGGAGACAGATAGGGGGAAGAGAAGAGGGAGGAGGAGAGAGGGTAACTTCAAAGGGGTGAAACAGGTGAACAAGACTGAGAAAGAAAAGGAGAATTAAGAAAAATTAAAGAAAGAAAAACGGGACAAAAGTCCTGACGTTCTAGGTCTGGAACCTGCGGGTCTAAAACCCAGGCCTATTGAGCTCCAATGCCCGACCAGCGGACCCCAGACTGAGGGAGGCAGTGCACGCGCGGCGCCCCGGCCCCCCATAATCTGGTTCTCCCATCTACGTGCAGATCCGGGCAACATAAAGGGGGGGGGAGGTGGGGGACATACGGGGAGGGCTGTGTGTAGAGTGTGTGTGGCTCACATAATGTCTTATGTCCGAAGGCGTGCCGGAGCTGCATCTCGGGAAGGGGGGGAGGGGGTGGAAGCGGGGGACAGGGAGACAGTGCTGCGTGGGTCTGTAACGATTTTGGGAGGTAGCATCTGTACCCTGACAGCATCCAGGGGGATGGAGCCGCAGAGACGACGTGTATCAATTTTATCAAAACCAGAGGTGGGGGGGGGGGGAGGCGTGTAAGTGCTGATGGATTGCCGTTAGGGAGAAGGAAGTACTACACTGCTATTGCGAGTTATTCAGATGTCGGTCGTAGTAGACATTTACCAACCAACATTGAAAACAATCAAAATTAGAACAAATTGTTAACGGATGGGAGCAGTGTAACAGTTCTAAGGAGATGCTTAATATCTATTTAGAGGACAAACGGGAGTCATTATACTGAAAGAGGACATATTACTAGGTCTCTAAGAAGAGGGAAAACAAAGAAGAGTGTACTAAAACGCGTGATAATAAGCAAGAATATTCAAACACTATCAAACAATCAGAGGCAATGGCCCCCAGTGATAGTATGCCTATGAGTTCACAAAAACAGGTACTCATCTCTCCGTTTCGTCTTCTCCACAGTGAGGTCCCTTTGGTGTGGTTGGGTCAGCCCATGGTCGACAGTAGGAAGTGTCCTGAGGGGCACAATGTTTCCTCAGGTGGGGTCCATGAAAGATTGCTGGAACACAGTCTTCTTTGCAGGAAACCGCGTCTTTATTACAAGAAACAGATATATGTGAAACACCTCAGCCTACAGATGATTCTCCTCCTGTTCGCCTTCTGCCTCTTCTCTACACCAACTGTCGTCTCCAAGGAGACTCCAGCATTCTAGTAAATACATTCTAGACCTAGAATACCACACATCTTCCCCTTATTAACAAAACTAAAAACATATTTTTTTAAATATAATTTTAACACAATACAAAAAGAAAACATTAATACAACTATACCATTATACTCATTACTACCTAAGATTTTAGAACATTCAAGGAATGAAGCTCTTCCTCAACGAGAAGAAATAACACTGTTACACACATTGTTACATTGATTTATACAAAGTCCTCTAAGGATTTAGGACGTCTAATGATCCTAGAGCTCTTTCTCATTTTGACATTGTCATCTCTTTGTTCACTCTTTTTCCCATAACTTCTCACAGATTCATCTTCTCCCACCCCAGTGATTTTTACCACTCTCCCAACGTTCCATATCCTATGATCTTCAGTCTTCACAGCATTCTTCATGACTTTTATCACTTTGAGGGGAGAAGAGAATTTAGAATGACTATTAGACAGACCAAAACGAGGATTTCTCACTTTGACAATATCACCTACAGAGATTTCAATTTTCTTTACCGCCTTCCTTCTGTCAAAATTGGCTTTTCTCTCAAAAGCTTTTCTAACCTCTCTGTCCATCTTACGTTCTATTTTAAGCCCAAAGTCTGGTTCAAAACCCACTTTGTCATTCACCCAAGACGGACACATTTGTGTGTTAGGTTTTCTGCACCTGAACAACTCAAACGGTGTGAGACCTGTGCTTGTATGTGGAGTCAATCTGTAATTCCTGATTTTATGCAAAATGTCCTCCTTCCAACACTTGTTATTAACGAGAGCTAATTGAATAGTTTCCTTTAATACTCTATTTAACCTCTCCACCATACCATTAGTCTCAGGATGATAGAGAGAGGCCTTCTTATGTGTAATTCCCTTGTCAGTAAGAAATCTCTCCATGTCTTGAGAGACAAGCTGTACACCATTGTCTGTGAGGATGTAAGCTGGGAACCCATCCCTATCAAAGATTTGATTAAGGAAGTCAATGACAACTTGCATTTCTACCGAAGATGTGATCCCAATTTCAGACCATCTCGAATACATGTCTATTAAAACTAAAACATACTTGTCAGTGCTGGAATATCTAATAGGTCCTAAGATGTCTAATGAAACTTCCTGTCACGGTTCACTTGGCAGTTCCCTCACTTCCATAGGTTGAACTCTACACATCAAGGTCTTATAAGCTCCAGAACACTCCACACACTCCCTAACTCTCCGCTCAATTTGTACATCCATTCCTGGCCACCAATATGAGATCCTCAATCTTTCCTTAGTTTTACGTAGAGATACCAAGATGACTCTCATGCGCTATCGATATTAGTTCAACCCTTAGTTGCACTGGAGGAACAAGTTTGGTCCCCCTCAATAATAGATCCCTGTGAGAGGACAATTCATCTCTGACCCTCCAGAAACCACATAAGCGTTCATCTTGTTTCTCAGTGCCTTCCCATCCATATTTGATTTTTTTTTCATCTTGCACCACTACATCATTACTTAGACCAGTTATCCACTCACCCTCTTTGATTATACCTTCCCTAATCATGCATACATCAAATTCGTCAAGACTCCCAGTTAGTTGGTCTTCAAGATCAGAAACCTCATTCACAAGCCAGGAAAAACAATCTGCAACAAGATTCTGAGTGCCAGATACATAATGCACTTCAAAACAAAACTCTTGTAAGGTTACTACCCATTTTCTAATCCTTCCTGAAATCAAATCCAACCCCTTTTTTTCAAAAACGTCAGTGGTTTGTGGTCAGTCCTCACACTGAACTTACTACCCCAAACAAATTTTCTTAGTTTGTTCACCGCCCAAAATAAAGCTAGTGCCTCCCTTTCGATGACAGAATAATTTAATTCTGCCCCCTTTAAACAACTAGAGATGAAAAGTATAGTTTTTTCCACACCGTTGTGAACTTGAAGTAGAACACCACAAAGTCCTTTGGCACTAGCATCAGCCATAATGATAGTTTGTTGACTTGGATCAAAGCTTTGAAGGCACGGGGCACACTTCAGGTCGTGTTTTACCTTCCTAAAATCATCCTCACAAGCTTTGTCCCACCGAAATGTAACACCTTTTCTAACCAACCCTCTAATGGCTTTGGTCTTTTCTGCAAAGTTGTCTACAAATTTACTATAAAATTCTGCCATCCCTAAAAACTTCATCACCTCTTCCTTTGAAGATGGGCTCGCAAGATTATCAATCGGGCTCACTAGATTTCTTTTTGGCTCGATACCATGAGAGGAGATCTTATGCCCCAAATAATCAATTTCACTAAGATTGAATTTGCATTTTTCTGCTTTCAACGTTAGGCCACTTTCCCTTAATCTCTGGAGAACTTGCCGGACCCTTGTATTATGTTCGGATGCATCTCTGCCATGTACTAGAATGTTATCTTGGTATATCTTAATGCCTTGAATCCCCTCAAGGACCCTCTCAATGGCACGTTGAAATACAGCAGCTGCAGAGGCCAAACCAAAAGGCATCCGGACAAACCTGTAAGTGCCAAAGGGTGTTATGAAAGCTGTCAAGTCCTGAGAATTTTTGTGAAGCTTAACCTGGTAGTATGCAGAGGTCAAGTCAATAGATGAAAAACATTTAGCATCTCTAAGAAGAGCTAACATTTCATTAATGTTGGGCAATGGATAGTGATCTACTATCACACATTTATTCAGCTCTCTCAAGTCCACACATAATCTTGGATCGCCATTAGGTTTTACCGCCGTCACCACTGGAGCCAACCACTCAGTGGCCTCTACTTTCTCAATTATTTCATCCTGTTCCAGCCTCTCTAATTATGTTCTCATTTTCTCCTTCACCATCAAGGGAACCCCTCTAACTTTACTGACTACAGGCGTAACACCTTTTCTCAACTTGCTCTCATGAACATAGCCCTTCAAACGGCCAAGTTTAGCCTGAAAGAGATCAGAAGATTCCTGCTCATATGAGGGTCTACAGTATTGACACAGTCTAATTTCTTCAGCCTAACAGATGGGAACTCATTTGGATCAAGGTAAACCCTTAAATCTTTCGGATGAGACCAACTGATGAGGGAATCACCTCTAATAGAGACATATATCTTGCCAGCTGTGAGTCTATCCATGTATTGAATGGAACCTATTAAATACCCCAACAGCTTAATAGGTTCACCACCATATCCTTTAGGAGAAATATCTGGTTTAAATAACTTAACAGAGGATTTCAAATGTTTATTGAATAGGAATTAATGTGATCTTTGCTCCTGAATCAAACATCATAGGGACACATACTCCTTCAATACGTACAACCTCCACTGGGCCACTTAATCCATTTTTTATTTGTAAGACAAATTCTTTTGGGGAATCTTCATCCTCCAATGTTATTTCTTGTACACCTTTCTTTTTTTAACTAGACTTTTTGCAATGTCCCTTCTTTCCACAGATTTTACAAAAAACCTTCCAACCTATGCAACCTTTGAAATTAGCATAGTGGCCAAACTCACCACATCTGTAACATCTTCCGTGCACCCCCTTCTTAACTCTGGAGCTACTGAAATTATATTTTACAAATTTCTGATGATTTGTCTTATCTTGTACATATCCTCCTTGACTGACAAGATGGACTTCATCTTCTTTTCCCTGTGAACCTGTCTTCCTGATCTCATCAAGACAAGCTGAGCTATGTTCAGGTGTTTTAGCAACAGAAACCACCTCATGAAGTGACGGATTGTCTTTAGTCCAAAAAGATTATTTCGCTTTATCAACGTTGCAGCCCAACATGAATTGGTCCCTCAACCTTTCATCTTTACTGCTACCAAAACCACATGTGGAAGCTAGTTTCCGAAGTACAGTAATGTATTCCTCTACAGATTCTCCCGATCTTTGAAATCTTTTCCCAAAATGATACCTCTCCAAGACTGTGGATATTTTCGGTAAGTAATGTAAGTCTAGTTTTTTATACAGATTTCAAAGTCATTGAGATCTCCAGCATCTTCAACCGTAAGTTCAGGTAGATTTTCAAAGACTTCCTGTCCTTCAGGACCTAAACAATGCATCAAAAGAGACATTTTCCTTTCTGCACTTAGAGAGGTGCCACAAACTCGAGCATAGTGCGAAAAAACACTTTTCCATTTTTTCCACAGAATTTGTGGTTCACCAGGGGAAGACAAAAAAATGGTGGACAAGTAACATTCTGCATATTGTAAACTTCTGGCAGTACCTTGTGTCTGTGTTTAAAATCTAAAAAGTTTTAATAGGTGTATTAAAAAAAAACAAAAAAAAACAGAAGGTTAAATACACTTTGAAACTTAAGATGGCCGCCAGGAACTTCAACTTGTCTGTCATTTGATGTAGCAAGATGGCCGCCAGGACATTAGAATGAGGCTTGACACGCTCGACAACGAGCATGGGCAGATGACGCAACCAGGAGAGGAGAGAACTGTGCCGGTTCGCCGTGTTTATCTTGCTGTAAGTAAGCGCTGTGCCGGTTTGCCGTGTTGGTACTCTTTTGAGTTAGCGCGTATAAATTGTGCTGGTTCGCTGTGTTTGTATTCTTGCGCTTGTCTGAAATGGGAGAGCTGCGCCGGTGAGCAAGACAGCGCGTGGTTAATGATTAGCACGAGCTCAGACATATGACAATAAATAGCCCGCGCGTGCTCAGCCGGTAGAGTGTAGCATGAGCAACGGCGTGTATAAGTCTGGCCAGTCGACAATATACACTAGGCATACAGCACAGAAAAAAAACAAGCCGTTCCAGAGTACGGCGTGACCAAAAAAAAACAGAAGCAAAAAATTTTTATTGGGATCGCACAATACCAGGATAGGTAGTTGAGGTGTTCCTACTCCATAAGGGATCTCAGCATCCCATCCTCTTCGCCAGTGAAAGATTGCTGGAACACAGTCTTCTTTGCAGGAAAGAGGATCTTTATTATAAGAAACAGATATACGTGAAACACCTCAGCCTATAGATGATTCTCCTCCCGTTCGCCTTTTGCCTCTTCTCTACACCAACTGTTGTCATCTCAAAGGAGACTCCAGCATTCTAGTAAATACATTCATGACCTAGAATACCACAGTCCATCGTGGGTTTCAAGGGGGAGCGGAATATGTGTCTCTTTCCGATAGCTGTGTGTGCATCACCACAGCTTGGAGTACTTGGTCCCTGTCGTCGTAGCTTTTTGTGAGTCTCTCTAGGTCTCTTCCCCTGGTTTGGGGGTCTATGGTAAATCGCACTTCAGGTGTGGGTGCCGGGTGACCGGTTCCCGAGGGTAGGCTCTGTGTGTCCTGGGGGGGTCTGGGCAGTCGTTTCCTTGGACTGGGTCTAGTCTTGAAGTCCTTCTAAGAATGCTCTCAGGTCCTCCGGGTTGTAAACGTTCTGTGATTCCCCATTTTTGGCGATCCACATCCTGGAAGGCTCGAATAGACCAAATTTCACATCTAAGCGACGGAGTTGGGTACGGAAAGATAGGAAGGCTTTCCTTCGTTCTGCAGTCTCCTTGGAAAAGTCAGCTGATATCCGGATTTAGAGATTACCCGATCGGAGCAGCTCTTGTGTTCGAGCCGTCTGTAGCAGTTGGCGGGCCTGCAAATGTCGTAGCACGCAGACTATAATTGGACGGGGGTGGCCATTTCCATCCTGTCTCTTAGGGCCTAGTCTGTGCGCCCTCTGGAATTCCAAAGGGGGATCAAATGTTATGTCCGTTAGTTTGGGTAGTATATCCCGCAAGTAGGAGAATATGTCCGTGCCTTCAACACCCTCCGGAAACCCAAGGAGGCGCACGCTGTTCATGCGGCTCCTGTCCTCCAAATCTGTCAGCTTGCTGCGAAGGTGCAAGAGTTCTAGGTCTCTCTCGATCCAGGAGGCTACTTGAGTTTCCACATGTTGGTCGAGCCCGGATATCTGCGACTGGAAACCGGCTATATCCAGGCGCATAGATCTTGTATCGGCGTTGTCCATACCCTCCAGTTTACGGCTCACCGCCGATATCTCCTGCAATATACGGTCCATTGTCGCACCTTGTGTGTCATCTGCCATGCTGGTGTGAGGGAGGGGTGGAGGGTCCTCTGCTGAGGAGTGTTTCTGCTGGCAGAGGGCTTAAGAGAATAGTAGTTGGCGGGCAGGTTTACCCGTTGCTTTGCCCGTCGTCTTGCCCCTGGGCATTGCGGGTTCCCCCGTACATGCAGGGATCCAAAGGGTATCTGACTGTGACGCAACAGGTGCAGAGAATATTGCAAAGGGGAGGGGGGGGGGGAAGTAGGTGATCCACAGTTTTGGGTGAGTGCTTTTTTAGCTTGCGGCAAGATTCAAAGATCAGGCCTCCGGGCAGAGCGCAGATCCGGGCACAGGTACAGTCTCAGGCACTCCCCCACTTGTCCGAGGGAGGGAGGAGGTCAATGCGGTAGTAAGTCCGGGTGAGCGTTAATTTGATATGTGGGGGCCAGAGGTATTCCCTGCATAGGCACCAACGGCTTCCTCACTCACCTGGAGGTCCTGGTACGTCTGGGGTCCCCGGGGGGGGGGGGGAGCTCCGTGGTTCTCTGTTCCCAGCCGGGAAATGGGGGGGATCCCCGGCGCTGTCACCGCTGTGGCCGCCGAGAGAGGAATCCACCAGGCACCAAGCAGGGGGTTCGCAGGCACTCGCTGCCCCCACCATCCCTAAAGAAATGAGGTGCGTCTCCTATGTCCGTGCTACCGGATGCTTGAAGCCGTGGCTGCCCCTCTCGCTGCAGGCCTCAGTGGTGGTGGGAGGTGTAGGTGAAAGAACAAATGCCTTAGTAGAAGGACAATCGTGTTGCGTCGCGCTGCTTTAATGCTTATGCAGCGTTCCCTTCCCTCCTTTGCTCGCCCGTCCGAGAGAGTTTGTGCCAACTGCCCCCTGTCAATCCAAGAATCCTATGCGTGTTCAACGTGAGCAGGGTTTCAGTTTTTTTTTTTGTTAATGATATATTATTCTTTTTTTTTTCCCTTTTTATTTTTAGGGGTTTTGGCGCTGTGCAGTTGTTGATGTGGGGGGGCAAGCGGGGGCCACCAGAAATGCTCCCACTCCCCCAAAGGCAGCGGTGGTCCTGGAATTTCTAAAGGAGGGGCTCCACGGGTCCCTGTCCCTGTGATGGGAGGGGTGAGGGTCCCACAGCATTATTGTCGCTCTCCGCAGGCCGCCCAGGTCTCCGGTGCGCCCACGGGAGCGGAGGTCCTCCAAACTCCGAGAGGAGAGGGAAGAAAGGAGCGAAGGTGAGTGGGAAAGCTTCCAGGCTCCCACCTCCCTCAATGGCCAGAGGAGGGAGGCGCGTCTCCCGGTCCGGGACTTCTGCCTACACGAGGCCGCGGCTCAGCTTCCTGCCGCAGTCCTCTACACCATCTTCCTCGCTCCTCGTGCGCCCAGAGGGGGAGCGCGCTTTCCTCACGGGTGTCGCGCCATCTGCATGTCGCCGATCCTCAGCAATCGTCTTGTTGTTGCTTGGGGGGCCTTCGGTGCGCCCCCGGTCCATGGCCCGTCACCTAGCAGAGCTCGGCTCCTAGGCAGCCATCACCATTCGTGGCCAGACCATGCCCCAGAGTCGGTAATTCTTAAAGGTGAAGGAAGATGCCACATGTGTCATGCTTAATATAGAGAAGCTCAAAAAGTTGGCTTTTACAGTATAAGAGACACCGGCATCAGTGTGGTTAGTACATGGAGTGATATCCCTGCGGATATTGACCTTTCAATTCAGTTCATGATTGAAATATTTTCCAGTAGGCATGTTTGAAAGTTTAGGGGCGAGTTTTATTCATGAGGTGTGGGAACTGCCTTTTGATCACAAGTGGATGAGTGGGGAAAATGAAATTTTTCTTAGCAATAGTGACTGTGAAACTTGTGTAAGCCATTCAGTGAGTTGTAAACAGGTGGCATTGCACAGCGTATATGTAATGCATCGGCAGATAATTTAGCATGCTTCTTGAAGGGTATTTCCTTCCCTTTGATTCAAGTGTTTGTTACTTTCAAATAGAAGTTACTTGGTGCTGAGTGATTAAGGCTGTTGTGGGATGAGAGCAGGTGTCAAGCCACGCATAAGATTAAAGGAGCAAATGTGTGTCCTCACATTGCTACTTCCAGTGTCAACCTCGACAAGCTGAGCAGTCTGAAAGTACTATTGTTTCAAAAATACATGGCGCTTACATCTGCCTGGAAACCTATGACCTACAAGTAGTAAGGTCATCACACAATCCCTCTTAAATACCAACTTTCCAGGGCACTGCAGTGAACTTGTGTGAGAAGGCTTTTCTGACCATCTAATCTGCCTTGATTTGTTGCTTAGATCACCTGGTTGTTAACGTTTTACTGTGAGGGAGCCTCATAGCCAGTGACTCACACACAGTAAACTCATGGTCAAATGGACTGTGCATGTTTACTACCAGTTTAAGACAAGGTGCTGCAATGCAGCAAGGGTAAGAGGCACATGGCTGGTTACATGTGACACGTGCACATGCATGAGCACACAAGGACTGCCTGTGGGAGACTCCTGATGTGTATGGCCCAAGAACTGTATACAGGTAGCCTGGTGCAGAAGGGACTGGGCATAATGCATGGTGACCTGGAATAGGCCTTATAATGTGGGTGTACCCATGTAGGAAGAGTCAGTGTGCTTTATTGTCTTGACTGTAGTGACACTCCATTATACTTCTATGGGAAAGGCTGCCCTAGGGCGCAACTTCAGTTCTCTATGGACCACACACTCCAGCGTCACCCCAAGGTACACGGTTACCTGTTGGAAAGAACACTGCTATGAAGTCCAAAAGTATATCTGTACAGTTTATGGGTCATCCAGGAATGTTATATTTCTCTAACTTCCATGATCAGAGCCCAGGCCTTTTGTGACCATGCCGTGCAGGGCTAATTAATCTTCTCTCCAGCTGCAGGTTCAAATGCCTCACCCATCAAATGAAGCCTTCCAGTGCTTAACAGTGCTGAAGTAATCTCTGAAGGAAGAAGGAACTGGGTGAATTGCTCTGCATCAATCAGCCAGCTGTCATCCAGTGACAGGGAAAGGGGGTCTGCCCTTGGCCACGCCACAAAGGAGGGCGTTCAGACCTCTTGAGTGAAACCACAGATGGGCTCCTTTGAAGATTTGCTGAAGGAAGGCCCTGGCAGTGATGTCAGTGAGGGTTGGAGCTAGGCCCCTCCGAGCACATGTGGCAAGTGAATCCTGGGTGACACCGTTTTGAACTATCCCATTAGACTGTGTTGTAGGTTGGGACAGGGGCGGAGAGGTGATGTGACCCATCAGGATAAAAGAGGTTTGCAGCCATGCTGGACACTCCCATCCCCACTTAAAAGGTTCTGCGCAGGAGAGAGCGCTTGCTCTTGGATGTGCTTTCCTACAGAACACATGGACTGAAGACTGGGGCCATGGACAATTGGAAGGAAGATCCTCCTGACTGCCCACCTGATCAAGGACTCTGTTTTTACTTGACTCCAGGACCAGCTATGGGAAAGACTGGGCTCTGCGCAAAGAGGATAGGTCCAGAGGAGAACACAGTGAAAGGCTGCCACAAGGAGCCATGGAAACTTGCTTCCAAAAACGGTTTGGCATCTATGAGGCCAGACTCCTTTGCGCCACCAGAAGCAAAACACTAAGATAATTCAAATTGGCCCATTTCCAGTCTTGCCTCTGAGGTGGGTTATGGCGCAGGGGCTGGCCCAAGAACAAAGAATATGCAAAGAAGTAGGGTCACACTACCCGGAAGTTGTGGATGGCGGGGGAGAGCCATTTGACCCCCCTGTGTTATGCAGAAGAGACCCAGGACCCCACCTTAGGTTCCAAGAAGTTAGACCTGCGGGGTAGCTCCATCACGCTTTCCCAGGTGGAGAGGGAAGGCCAGTGGAGCAGTGCGCGTCTCCTTGAAGCAGCAGGAGAGCTGCTCATTTTATATTCATCAAGCTCATGGAGGAGTGCCCCATAATGCCTTTCGGGGCCTGCGTGCATTTCTAAACAGAAACCTTGTTTTGGTGTTATGGTGGCCCCAGGAGGAGAGGCTCACCACCAAACATCAGCAAATGGACAGGGGGAGCTGAAGGAGCTGTGTAGCCTCCCTTCAACAGGAAGTTTTGGTTGGGTGTGACTCATAGCAAAGTAACCTCGCAAGTGTTTTACCAAGTTTTCAAGTATTCCTTGCCTAGAGCTTTTACTTAACTGGGAATTCTGCATTCTCTAGGGGCTGAGAGTATGGCTACAGTGCTTGTGGCCTACAGTGTTACAGCTAAAGTCTTCATGTTGGTCAGACACCCTCTAAGGGTGAAAAGCTGTAACTGCATATCTGTGTTTGTGTCAGCAGAGCGATGCCCTTTAGGGAGTAGCTCAAAAGTGAAGGATTCTGCAAGCACCTTTTAGGGGTGAAGGTCTATGAATACTAGGGAGGTAATTATGGTTAAATTGTGTATAGCACAAACCAATCAAACATGCCTTTAACTTATGTTTGTAAATGATTTATTTGAATAATGTGACTGACAGTCACTAGTAATCAAAGTAGATTTGCGTTATTGCCAGTATTAAGTGCTTTCACACCAAGTGATCCTTAGATATTGCATTTTAATTAGGGGTGGGTGAAGAATTCTGTTACGTCAGTGGAGTTTTTGGAGTTTTCCAGCTCCACATTGAGCACAAATTTCAGAAAAACTCTGAAAAGCAACGTGGAGCATAGTTACTCTCGAGCAGCACACTAATATTAAGCTGACGAGCAAGAGAAATAGCTAACTTCATGAGTGAGATTTCTAACAACAGGTGGTTATTGCAGGTCGCTATCGCTTGCTTTGAGAAAGCAGTAGCTTGCGTCTAAGAAGCTGCCACTTGAGCAGAAAATCTACTCGAGCGACAGAAATAAGTTAACGCCCTCTGCCGCTCCATCTGATGCCGCTCCTGCTGATTTTATAGTGCAGGAGACACTCCTAATGCTGAAAATCAGCACGAAGAGCTTGAGTTATCTAAACTCTGCTGCTTGTTGGACTCCGAGTAGTGCAGTGGTGTTTTTTCAGCACTTTTTGGAGTTCAGCCTAGTGGAATTCCACAAACTCCACCCAGGCCTAATTTTAATACACATGAATGTTTTTTGACATGTGGTTTGTTGGTCTAAAGCTCCCTTTGGGTAGAGGCAATGGTTATGCAGTGTCATGCAGAAATATTTTTGTCACCTTGTGTATATTTGTAAATTGCTATATAGTATTGAGTAGGGTGTGTTTAAAAAAATATGCTTTTTCTTTTTTCAAAAGAAAAAAACACTGGACAATCATTGATTGAGTATTCTTATTGTGTACTTTTGAATGGTGATTACTAGCCCACACCCACCTCCCTTGAGGAGGCCTTGGACTGCTCTGCTTTGCTACCCGGTGAGAGTCAAGCGCTTCAATAGTGTGTTTGGTTTCCAATGGAGGACAAATGTGGACCCATTACTCGTGCAGGCCACACAACTAATGACCCACTTTCTAACAAATTGTGAGTCACATTTTTAATGCTTCAAACACCACAAGGGTTGTACACTTTTAAGGTAATAGGGTCTGGCTTTGAGAGTATTATCCCAGACTGTCTTTGGAGTAATATCAGCAGCCATTCACTCACTATTCTTGAGTGTTTTTGGAGGCATACAACTGGTGTATTGGTGTTAATTGGCAGTATTTTGCTATTGCTCAGCAGTGGATGTCATAAAGCTGAAGTGTGGTGGAACTGCCTTCGACACAACTGTGACATGATCTCATGATGCAGTATTTTAGAGTACCGTTGTTGAAGGAAGTTAACCAGTACTGGTTATTATCACTTTGGTCAGTATTCTGCTGTATGCAGCCTGTTTTCCACTGCCTGTGGTGCCCTTTCAAGAGTGCAATGACAATGTCTTGTTCAGCAACAGGTGCTTCCTATGGACATGAATCTGCTGATGTTCCTGTTGAGGATTTGTTCCTGGAGTTGTCCTATGAGAATACGGTTGCTTTGTGACATCTTCTATGAGCCACCTTATATTGACAAGGATGCTATGGCTCCAGGAGTCCTTTCTACAGGCATGGCACAGAACGCTGTCTCCTCAGTTTTAGCTGAGGCCTCTAGTCATGTTTGTTCCTTTGACCGTTTGGATGAGGCTTTGGTTGTAATATCTGAGGAAGCAGGGTACCTCCTTGATTCCATTTTGACTGATGTTTTTGATGATCTTAAGCTAAATTACAATGAATTTTAATTTGGTCCTGTTCGCCTTAGCTCACAATTGTCTGCTGGTCGGTGTGGACATTTTTAGTGATTATTATTATTCCTTTTTAAAGTTCTTTGAATCGTAACTCCTCTACTGGCAAGGGAAGGGTGTTGGGAGGACCCTTCTTGGTGCCAGATTTGGGCACCCCTGTTTTAGCTTAGTTTTACAGTTTGTGTTTTAATCACATTTTATACATGTTTTATTCATGTCAGCAGGGCTGCTTTTTAGTTTATTCTAGGAAAGCAAGAAGCGCGTTGCTCACTTAATCAGCCTTTGCACTACATACAATCAGTAGTCTTTGCCCAAAGCTAGGGAGCGCCAGCGTATGATATGCTAACTTGTGTTGTCTCTAACGAGCCTGATTCTATCACCAGTACCCAGCACTAAATCAGAACTGTTGTCCCACTTTGGCATGGGTTATTATATAAATTACAAACTGACCCAAAGAGTGTTGAGGGCATTCCGGACACGACCAACCTGGGACGTGCAGTACGTGACATGCAGTTTGGCTTGCACTGATCTTCCAGCTCCTTGAGAGGTTTTTTAATCTACACAAAAGGCTGATTCTTGATACTCTATCTAGGTATGGGGCTGTGGCCAGTCCCTTAAATCGTTCCAGGCAGAGGGTTACAACCACTATGCTCACAAATATAGACATAGGGATAGATAGGATTCTCTAGAATTTATAGAACATCTAGAACCACATGCATAATGGTGGGGTTGTTCATCATCTTTACCATGATTGTGATGTTGATTACCTTGCTTTGTTCCATCTGCCTAATTATTGCAGCACATGCTTTTTTTACTAGATTGTGATTGTTTCAATAAGTGTATTGAAAACTGATTTGCATCTTGCGTCTCGCCTTTGCATGCATGAGTAACTGAGCGAAAGGGGTACGATCTGTTTCCATGACTTGCCTGGGAGTCAGTGTCATGTTCATGTTGCCATAATCTCCTTTTACCTTGGTGGCTCTGGAGGTTTGGGTGAGGCGCTGTGAGCTAGCCAGGAGTTAGGCAGACAGCTACTAAAGGAGTGGGTTGCACTCAGTATCCCACACTCAGCAGTGCTGCCATCCTAAACATGCATTCCTATTATCAAAGTAGGAACCACATAAGAATCCTTCCACCAGCAACTTACCATAAAACTTAATTTCCTTGTCTGAGTTTTAACTCACTAAGCCATCTTTCTAGCTTAGAGGATACAAAGTAGCTGCTGCAAACTCATCCTGAAAAATTACTATTATGGGTGAACCTGACCAATAATAAAAACACACCCACTGAGAGTCCCGTGTTTATTTGTGCATTGGCACAGAGCTCACCAAGCAAGATGTAGACAAAACAAGTTAATTATACCATTTAAAACACAATAATTTTTGCCAAGTGATCAAAGAGTTCTTAACAGAAGGAACAGCAGCACATAGGAGGCAGAACATGTGATTGGAATGCCCTTCTGTACCAGAGAAGTCGCTGATTTTGTGTTAGACAAATGAGCGCCTGTTGAGGGCAGCATGTTCTTGCATAATTTTTTCTCCTTCACTCTAAAACCATGCTTACCCTCCAATGCTGCTGACAATGCCATTCAAGATAAAAATTCAATGCAGGTTGTAAAATTTGTGTCTTCCAGTAAAATGTTATACTACTGATTTTGTTTTAGTTTCTTAAGTTAAAACTCGTAATAACATTCTATATTGTGCAAGTTCGGGGAAGATTGAACACAGTGAAAGGTAATTAGGCTCATTAATTTCAAATAAAAGAATGTTGCCAATGTTGCTGACAGTGGATTTTCAGAGCGTTGGTGATGAGTGAATTGCAAATAAATTTACTCACTTCGTAATCAAGGGACAAAAACAAGAAACCTCAATTAGTTTAATAACATGTATCGGTGTAAGGCACTGATCTTGCAAAAAACATTTCTGTGCAATCTAAAACTTATTACATTGTAAAAACAAAAGCGTGTGCGAGACTACTTTCGCCCATGCAATTTAGATATGCAGAGGAACATTTTAGAGAGCACAAATATAGGAATAAAGTAGGAGTAAGAAGAAAATTTAAAGGACTAAAAGTGTCAGTTTCCTGTCGTCTAAGAAAACGGGAAAATAGAGAAAAAAGCCGGCAATGCATACTTTCGCCAAAATAAAACAATATCATTTGAGAAGGTAGGTAGAGAAATATTCAATAGATGCAAACTATTTACGAGAAGAAAAAGTAGATATTACGTTCAGGAGGTAGATAATGTAAAAGTAAAATTTCCTAGCAGATTGTAAAGAAACGTCAAGATTTTATTAGACAGAGCTGAAAGCATTGTGCCAAAACTGTCTTTCTTTATTAAATATCAGCCAATAATAAAACACATTTGTTGGTAGCAATTTAGCTTTTTCAGTAGGTATTGGCTGACTGACAAGAGGAAGATGAAAAACATTAGGGTGGGAAGATTAACAACTTGTAGTTTGATTATACTCCCCTCTATGTATTTAATACAATCTAGACTTTTTTCTAGGAAAATATGTATTTAATGGCAAGAGATGACGCTCATACTCTGCTTGTTTAAAGCATATCAACAATCATTGAAGCTACAGCACAGTACAAAGTATGTCACCTGCCTAGAGCTTGCCCAGAAATTTTTTGATGTCATTCCCTTCCCGTGGAGTGAGCCATAAAGGAAGATATTTCAAAACCACCCCGTCCACTTACCCTAACGAGCCAAGCTAATAGAATAAACAAGTTAGTGGGGTTTCTTAGAGAAAATCAGTAACGGAATAGCTGGCGATTCTTAGCTATTCAGTCCTTTGTTCATACACAATTAGACAAGAGCAACCCAAAACGTTAGATGATTTGTAAAATAACTATCAACTATTGTAGATAAATTTGCCTTGGTTCTTCTATTGACGTTGAAGCAAATGACCTTAGTATTATGTATGGTTGAAATATCTAGTACTTAAACATCAGTAAAACGTTTAATTGAAACTAAATACAACAGCATGGTAAATTTACCTGATTACATTTTCAATGAGGAGAGAATTAAAATGCCAAGCAAGAAACAAATTAAAAACGTCATTAACCCATAAGGGCCCTGACTACAAGTAATGGGGAGGAAAATGAATGCATTTTTTATATGTAAATTTATTCTGCTTGCATGTTTGGCTTTTCCTTATCATCCAGTTTTATTGGGTTTAGCAGCCGCACACATGACTTTCCCAACCGGTAATCGTGGCCAGAAACATTGTATGAGGCTTTGCTGCAGCAGCAACGCAGCATTCTTTTTTTTCCTTTTAGCAGGGAAAACATATAGGCCCTCATTCTGACCTTGGCGGGCGGCGGAGGCCACCCGCCAAAGTCCCGCCGTCAGGTTACCGTTCCGCAGTCGAAAGACCGCGGCGGTAATTCTGACATTCCCGCTGGGCTGGCGGGCGGCCGCCTTCAGGCCGCCCGCCAGCCCAGCGGGAAAGAGGCTTCCACGATGAAGCCGGCTCGGAATCGAGCCGGCGGAGTGAAAGCTGTGCGACGGGTGCAGTTGCACCCGTCGCGTATTTCACTGTCTGCGCAGCAGACAGTGAAATACATTTAGGGGCCCTCTTACGGGGGCCCCTGCAGTGCCCATGCCAGTGGCATGGGCACTGCAGGGGCCCCCAGGGGCCCCGCGACCACCCCTACCGCCATCCGGTTCCCGGCGGGCGGACCGCCGGGAACTGGATGGCGGTAGGGGGGGTCGGAATCACCTCGGCGGCGCAGCTAGCTGCGCCGCCTTGGAGGATTCCAATGGGCGGCGGTACACTGGCGGGTGACCGCCAGTGTTGCCGGTCCGACCGCGGCTTTACCGCCGCGGTCGGAATGCCCATTGGAGCACCGCCGGCCTGTCGGCGGTGCTCCTGCGGTCCTCCAACCCGGCGGTCATGGACCGCCAGGGTTGGAATGACCACCATAGTTCTCCCTGCTATTAAAAGAAAAAAACGTCCCCTATGTATGCACAGTATTGGGGTGATTTTACCAACTGCAAATGGAAGATTTCATGTAACTGTAATGCAGACTCAGTACAATGCAACTTAGCATCAGCAGCTAGGTATTGTATTATTATATTTACGTGCAGGAGGGTAACAAAACAGACTTTATTTAGCAGTTAATACACCTAAGAATGTTCACAAGTTAGCTTTCTGGCCACTCTGATGTGGCCAGCTTTATTTCCAGAACAATAGCCGTTAACGCTGCTGTTGGACTTTGAGACTAGCAAAACAGGCTAAAATGTTGACAACGAACGTTACACTTGCTGAAAACGTTTTAACAGATTTTGTCACGCTAGTTCAGTCATACTGACCACGTAGCTCAGTAGAACCCCAGGGTTTTCAGTGTATCATACCGTTTCGGACAAAATGCCTCGGTGTCCCTAGGCCACCCTGAAATTCTCAAAGCTGTTACAAGTCAAGTTTGATTTAACATCAGATCAGTGAGTCTGAATAAGATCAAAAAGAAGGAATTGTAAATAATTAGGAACACATCTCTAATAGAGTTGGAAACAAAACCCAGGATGGCCAAAGAGGCATTACAAATCCTAAAATATAAATGTCTGCAGCCATTGAACGTAGGAAGGTACATTACAAACAGCTGAAAAACAAACTTTATATTTTGACAAAAGTCTTGTTAAAAGGCATCTGTTGTGTACGCTATGAGATCTGGCCTCCAACTGTAGAAGGAAGGCACATGAGTATTGTATGTGTCGGTTTATGCTATTTCTGTACTGCAAACCAAGCAAAAAAGCAGCAGGAAGATCTGTACAGGGCACACACATGCATAAAGTCATCAAGTGATAGGCTTTTGGATGTTACTGCATTGTGCTGTAGTATTTTTTCAAGATGGTTTTCAAAATGTGAGTCTTCACCTCTTTACTAAATTGAAGCTGAGCTGGGGTGGTCCTTATGGATATGGGATGTGGTTCCAGATCCTGGAAACATAGATCCAAAAGACCTGCTGCCTTATTTTTTTAATCATTTTTGCGCTTCTTAGTCTGCAGTCTGGCTGTGTCCTGGCTGCAGGTGTGCTGAGAACCACGAATTCTGGTAATATTGTCTGCAAGAGAAGTGGGAGGGGGAGCGGCTGGTTCTGAAGGTTTTATAAATGATGCAGCTGATTTTGTTAATGGTGCAGGCAGGCAAGGGTTGCCAATAGTGTTAAATCATCAGCATGGGGGAGACATTATCACATTTCTTTGGGTTCTAGAAGGGATGTGCTAAGGCATGTAGGATGCCTCTAAGAGGTGCTTGTGTGGAGTGTGGGAGGCTATGGAGCAGGACGTTACAACCATCTAGATGCAAGAGTATGAACAGCTGTTCTGAAGTTGCTTTCTGGAAGAAATTGTTTACATTTCTATAGAAGAGAAAGCTCGTACCAAGCCATTTTGTGTTTTGGGCGATGTGTTCATTGGGTGTGAGGTTAGTGTCTAGGCTGAATCCAAGTGACATGGCATTCTGTGAAACTTTGGGTTCAAAGTTATCAATGGTCATGTCATTGAAACAAGTTTGTGCTGTTTATTATTTGTTGTTCTTTACAAATGACAGGAATTCTGTCTTTGTTGGGTTGAGATTCAGGTAGCTGCTGGACATCCATGTCTCGTTGATGTGCAGGCTGTGTTTGAGGACTTATATGTCTGAAGCAGAGACGCTCAAGGTGAGTTGTGTATCATTGGCCTATTGTTGAACCCTGGGGTGCTCCGTGTGTATTCAGATGAGAAGAAAAAAACATCTACTTTAAGGGAATTTCAGCTCAAATAAATCTTCCCGAATATTAAATGGTGAAGACACCAATTGCTGAAATTCTGATGACATCTTGAGTGCCAATCTGCTGTTGTATTGAGATTGACTGGCAGGTACTGTGCCTGAACTGAGATGTTTCACAACTCCAAGAAGCCTTTTGCCAACTCTGCAAGGGTTAGATTTTGTTCCACCCAGATGATTGTTTGACTGCCTATAGATTACCTATCCTTCATATGGCTGAATGATTTACTTTGACATTTGCAAAACTTCACATGCCAAAAGAAGGGAACAGCCAAGCATCTCTTAAAAATGTATGTGCTGAGAAGACTCCTGATTGAATCATATGTCCTGGCTGGACCATGTGCCTCTATAAAGAGATGACCACATCCTCTAGCCAAGCCTGATGTTTTGTTCTAATACTAAATCTGGGGCAGACACGGAGATAGCCCTTCTGTTCTAAGCCTGTAGATGATCTAGCTGCCACTGACTTTTTACCAAGGATTCTGGGTTCAGGGGAATCATCTCTGTATAGGCTGGACTATTTTGCAAATGCAAGTGTTGAATTTTATTATTTGTTTTGCCTTTGCAGCACTAGATAAAATAGAGGTCCTGGAGAAACTGTCTAAATGGATGAATCCAAAATTTGAGCCAAAGATATGAGGAAAATCATTGTTTTCCAGAATATTGACTTTATTTAGTTTTGAATTGTTGATGTTTTGGACTGTGGTAATTGAAGAATAGTCTTTTTTGAGTCTGTTAGAAAATGCAAAAACTCAGTTTGCCTTTAAGAAACCCAACTAGTCTTCTCCATGTTGATTGCAGAGCTCACACTTTGCAGTAGATGTGTGGCAATTGAGAAGTGTTGCTGAACAGAGAACTGGTTGTCTAACATAAGCATAATGTGGTCTAGATTAACTGTGTCTTATCCTTTGAACTCTCAAAACTGAAAATGTTGGTTTTATTAGTTTTGTCAAGAAGTGAGGTGCTGACTCCAGGTCACCAAGGAGACAACTGAAGTGATAAACTTGATTGTTGTCAGAGTCACCAGATCCTCGGGGTCTGCGCACGTTCCCAACACGTCCACCACTGAACAGCTCCAAGACTCTGATAGATAAATCACAGAGGCTAAGAGAGTCCAAGAGGGGAAGACGGGATTAGGAAGGGAAACAGCTGGGAAGGAGACCTGTAGTAAGAAAAAGGTTAGACCATACAATATGAAAATTATATCTCCTGAAATCAATACTAGACTATGATTCGAAGCATAGTCATTCTGAAAACATGAACAATCTAAGAATTAAGTTTAAAATGACTAAGTTTAAAGTGGGACGGACACCTGTAAGGGAATCAAAATGGATTAAATGAAAACTTTCTTATTCAAGTACTTTCCTTTACATGAGAATCAGAAAAACGTTCTGACTAAATTTTAAACCAGTCATATAAATCCTTTTTTGAGAATGCATACTAGGACCATATAATATTGCATCTAGACACTCTGATCTTCTGTGTACTCTTAAAATGTTTCAACACAAATTGCGAATATTGTAGATTTATATATATATATATATATATATATATATATATATGTGTGTGTATATATATATGTATGTGTGTGTGTATATATATATATATATATATATATATATATATATATATATATATATATATAGTAAACACCATAAAAGGATTGTGCACCATGAATAACACAATATGTATTCAGGAAAAACAAATCACATAACTTGTCAACTCGAATATTACATGATAAATATCTTAGAATAGTGGCATACAATAAACAACATGAATTAAACTCGAGGAGAGAATCGTATGTCTTGCCGATTCGTAAACCACGATGTAATTGCCAAGAAATAACAGCTCACAATGCATAACAAGATCAAAGTACAATGAAACGAATCGCGCGTCTTTTGCTGATTCTTAAGCCACCATGTAAATGTCAAGAAATGGTAGCCCGTAATGAACAACAAAGTTAAAACACCATAAATCGAATTGCGCGTCTTGCCGATTCTTAAGCCATCATGTAAATGTCAAGAAATGGTAGCGCGCAATAATTAACCAGATTAAATTATCATGAAACGAATCGCGCGTCTTGCCGATTCACAAGTCACCCTGCAAATGTCACAAACACTCAAGCGCATATTTCACACGCGCAAAGTACTCTGTCAAATCATAAAAGAATTAGGCCCAAGAACATGAGAGTTCTCGATAATGGCATTGGGAGGCCAGCCCAACCACCGTCTTACCGCCCAGAACAAGGATCTCCAAATGAAGAATGAAAGTCAGATGTCTGGAAGATCAAACAGGCCACCGGGACAGGAGCTCAGGAAGTAGCTGCTGCTCTGCACCAGGACCTCTGAATAGTGAGCACTTGGAGCTGGGCTGGCTCCGTTTTATAGAGTCTTGGCCCAGCCCACAACCACACCCAGGCATGTTGCAGGGAAAGTCTCTAGAAGGCCCTGGAAAGGGACCACACCCTAACACACTCTGAAAGCCTGCAGCAATACATTGCAAATGAACAGCATTTGTAAGCACATTACAAATACGTCTTCAGGATTGAACTCTGCAATGCAAAAGGTTAAACAACAACATATCAGCACAATGCATAAATTACGTTGTTTTGAGAGTGCTGGGTCTTTGCATTCTAATCGCCAATAGAGCGCGCACTGCCCTGGTGTTGACAACTGTTCCATTGAAACTGCATGTATTTTCTGACATCTTTCTGAGTAGGAAACATCTTATAAGCTTCTTGGAGGTATAGATGAGTCATTTGAGTCCCCTTGAATTGGAGAATCCTTGAGATTGAGAGTAATTTCCAACTTTAAATGATGATTCCTTCAATGCAATAGAATTGTTTCAGGTTTATTGCCAGGTGGAACTTTTTCTTCTTATTTTGGACTTAGAAATATGTTGGTGAGGAAACATGAAGATTAAAGTAAAGTTCACTGAATCTCACTTTTCTGGATTTGAGGAACTACTTGGAAGACCAGATTGCTGTCTTCTGGAAAAGGAAGATGCTGCTGCAGACCATTCTGAAAGTTCTCGGAATGAAGTTTGTTAATATAACCTTGAACTGTGGTTCAAGGGGATCTGAGGTTAATTCTTGTGAGGCTGAAAGACAAGGTGCGAATACCTCCCATTATAAGTGTCACAAGGTGGACTAAGTGGCACTAGAATTTCTTCTTTGTGTTCTGAAAATGCTGTTTCTAAAGTCTTTGCCTCTTTGTAAACATAATTGGGGTCTGAATTCCTGACTTTGGAAAGTGGAACCACTGGAGTAGTCACTATATTTGTAGCAGCTGGCAAGGTGCTTCCTGCCTCTGACAGCCATCCCTACAACTTTCCTATGCAAAAACTATGCTTTATCCAAAGATGTGAAAGTCATCATCTATTTGTTTAACTGTTTAATAAGTGTTCCCAAGTGGCTGCCATAGCTCCAAATTATAGTATTTTTTTTAAAGAAAAGGCATTTCTGCTATTCCTATACAATTGCCACGTTGGTATTGCCTCAAAAACATATGCTGTTTGCTTGATTGATCCTAATAAATTATGTAATTGGACCCAGAGTGTCTTCTAACTGTGTGTCTTTAGCGATATCTAAAATTCTTGTTACTTCTTACAGCTTATCTTGACAGTTAGATCAGCCCATTTTAAACTCTTTTAAAGATCTTTACTAAACTTTGAGGAAAAAAACCATACTGTTGTCAATTGCAGGTGTAGCTGATCGAACAGTTAGAAGAGAAGAGTGTGGATGCTCACTTCAGTAAGGAGCAATGTTAGACCTGTTAGCCTAAGGGTGGTGTCACCAGCTTTCTGCCTTCACTCTCCACTTTTTCTGACCTTATTTTTGCTGGTATTCGGTCATTGTCCACCTTACCTCTGCTAACTAATCCTAAAGTGCTTGTGCCCTGTGCTCCAAACACGGTACGATTTAGCATAACTTCCCAGTTGGCATATTTATTTAATTATAGGTCCCTAGTACGGTGCACTATATGTGCCCAGGGCCTGTAAATAAAATGCTTCTTGTGGGTCAGGAACACTGATTGTGCCACTCACTTAAATAGCCCTTTAAACATGGCTGCCTATGTGTGCAGTTTAAACTGCTATTCCCACCTTGCATAATAAACCTTCGGCAGGCCTAAACCTTCTTTTTTAATATTTCTGTCACCCCTTAGGTAGGCCCTGGACAGCCCAGAGGACAGAGTGCAATGTTTTTAATAAGCAGGACATGTACTGTTACGTTTTACATATCCTGGTAGTGAAAGACTCTTAAATTTGTTTTTCACTGCTGCAAAGCCAATCTCTCCCAGTACAGTAACATTGATTCACAAGTCTCACTGGGATATGTGACAACATTTGGAACCTGTCCTGAGGAATGCCCTGGATTATTGGATTATTTGGGCATAGACCAGGGCAGAAACATGTTCATGTGGAAAGGGTCATAGAGCCACTAATATCCTTTATTGGTCCTTATTATTGATTTTAGTTTGTGTCCATCTACCCGCTAATAAAGGGTGTGGATGGCACATGTTTATTACACTTCGCTTCCCCTGGTCACCACGATATACAAAGAGCTCCCTAGAATATAGTTGAGCTCACCCTGGCTTTTAGAGGCGATGCTGAACTCAATGATGAAGAATGCCACTACTAGTGTGGGTTACATATGAAAAAGAGAATGTTTTTTCTCCTGAGTGGTAAACACTGACTAGGTTCACTTGACTAGTATTAGGCAGGGGCCAACCAATATTGTTGTGGTGCAGTTAAGTTGTGGGAGACCTTATCCCTTACAGCCTCCATTATAGAGAAGAGGTCTCCCATCCCTCCTGGTAGGCAGGACCCAGATTGGGTCTTTTGTACCTATGGTTTGTAGTATTTCCAACTGGACCTGCCCTAGACCTAGCAGCTGGTCTCTGTTGGAGTGAGTGTTAGCCCCCAGGTAGTGCCTCCCAAGTCTTGGACCCTTGGCTGGTGTTAATCTACTTACTCTGTCCAACCTGCAAATGCTGTGACTAAAATACATTTTACCATCTTTTCCTCCAAAGAACTGGCAGGGAACCAGGACTGCTGTCAACACTGAATTGCCAGTCTGAATTTGCTGGTTTGCCCCGCTGAAGGTGATCTGCTTCCAGAAGAGTTTCTAAGTCCAAATGTAGAGGGCTTCAGCTGGTTCACAACCTGCATCCTATTGTAGACTTCCTGAGCACGGATCAGACTTTGCCTTCTTGCTTTCCCACCAACCATGCGGGACTGCGCTCTTCAGCAACCTGTTGTCTTTGAGCCCTCCATCGGGTCCAGCTTGAAGCTTGCGTCGCTGACGACTCGTTGACAACCACTTTTCTACTGAAAAAGTCTGAAGGTAAACTTTGCTATGGGACAAACTTGGTCCTTGTATCCAAACCACGATCCATTGTGGTCGGCCTTAACTTTTAACTTTGATCCAATCTAACGTGACCAGATAACTGTCAGGAGATGCTCCTTACCTTTTCCATGAGCTGTGCACTTGTGGCTCCAAGTAATGTTCCCAGTGTGGTGGCAAGGGCCCAGTGGCATCCTCAATAGCTGCCATGTCAGTTTAAGTATGATGCGGTCACCCAGAGTTCTGGGCTTATTCCTGCATTCAAGCTCTTGACATGCACCACATATAGCAAAAATGAAGAGCATTATAAGACATGTTAAGAAAATCTCTTGCAGATGTTTATATTTATCCCATTTCCAATATATATTCTTATTTTCATCCCAATCCAATTTGACCAAACCCTTTTTCTTTTATTTTAGTTTTCCAGTATTAAAAAAAACTCCATCGAGAAACAAGGTGCATGCCAGTTGTTTCCTCATTGCTTGCTGCTGGTTTATGTGGCCCTTCACAGTTTCAGTCTCCTTTTCATCAGGTATGTCTTGATTCCTGTTCCTTGGTGAACCAGCTTGAAGATTTTTTCTCTGGACTCTAGTTTTTCCTGCTTGATGAATTGTTTCCTGGAGCAGTTCCGGACTTCTCATTACATTCTGGTGTTCAGACCTGCCTATGAAGATAGACTACCATATCTTCACTCAAAGGAGTCACCATCGATCTCTCCTAATCAGCTTGTGACAATAACCGCGGTTGGCTCTTTGTGCTTTTTCAGTGCTATATTTAATTTAATCTTTAAAATAATCATATCTCTAGTTCTGCTTCCTGGAGTTTTGTTGTTTTGGGTGTCAGTTTATTTATTAAAATATTCTTTATTCGCCTCACCCCCTGGTTTGCCATAGAGCGAGCCCTTCGGGCCTTGCTGGCTAGACCACTGCTGGGCTCTCCTCCGAGACCTGTGATACTCAGTTTCTTCAACTTTCAAAGACATAGATGCGGTGTTACAGAAGGCAAGAATGAGGAAAGAATTATGCTGTGATGGATCGAAGGTCCTTGTATTTCCGGACTACACAAGAGAAGTCCAACTACAACATCGATCCTTTATAGAGGGTAAACGGAAACTGAGAGCGATGGAGATACCTTATTGTCTTCTTTTTCCCGCTAACCTCAGAGTATTGTACAGCAACAAGGATTTGTTCTTTGAGGCTCCTGAAACGGCGTGGACGACCACTGAGGTCCCCCTCGTCCCTCGAGGGGGTGGCTCCCTGGGGGATCGTGGGACGCTGCCGGCAGATGCCTGACCTGGACGGCCATCGGGTCACTGGCAGCGCACGTGCTTCAGGAGACGCAAGGGGTGGCGTGGCTCATGGTCACAGCTCCCCTCTTGGTTGCCTGCCGGGAGGAGCAGAGCAACTGGTCTTGCCTGAACATCCAACGCCTTCCTGCAGCACAGGTCCCGGGGAGGAATTACGAGCACAAGAAGGAGCGCCTGAGCCTTTGGGGTCTCCCGTTGACTCAGACCTATCCCGTAGTCTGGCACTATGATTCTCCCGCTGGGAAAGGATTAAAGGGTGGGCGCAGCAGCGTCCGTTCATTTCTGGGCGGAGAGGCAACTATCTTCAATTTAATGTCTACAAGTTAATGTTCTTTTCTCTGACACTATCACTACCCATTAAATTGGGGTTGAGAACCTACTGAAGTAGAGAGTTCAATGTTTTATAACGGCGACCGATGCTTCATGGGGGAAGTATGGGGAGGGGTGGGAGTTAGGGGGTGTGGGAGTTTAAGCCAGGACGTATGGCAGTTGTTATTGTTAGGATTGATGTTTGCTTGCTTTTCACATTAGACGCACAGGGGGGAAGGCATGCACTGCACTATGACAGGTCCCATGATACAAACTGGCGCAAAAACCCAGCTCTGTCGGTCCCAGACTTGAATGGTGTCTGGGTGGACCCCCAAAGGGAGCACTCGACTGACCTTTTCTCACAGACTTGATGGGTCTGATGCAAATTATTTCCTGGATCGTTGACTTCTTCTAGATAATATCAAGCGCACAGCAGTACTTCTGCACGTTCAGCGCCACAGACCTGACATGCTCTTGCTACAAGAGACACATCTTTTTGGAGAACACTGCTTGTTTCTAGCCCGCATGGGCTTTGACAGGGTTTATCATGCGGGGTTTGCTCAGGGATTGTGGTGGGTGGCAATTCTGCTTCAACGCTCATTTCCCATGGTGGTCACTCAGGTGCAGAAGTACCCCCAGGGCAGGTATGTGATTCTGACAAGGAGAGTGGAGGGCCTCAGCGTTAACATTATTAGTGTGTATGCCCCTCCGGTGGCTTTGCGCAAGACCCTCAACAACCTTACTGCTCTACTCCTAGTCTTGCCCCAAGGGGTCACGTGCTGGGGGAAGATTTTAAAGCAGTCCCTGACTCTGCGTTGGATGTGACAGGATCCCCATCAGTTCATAGGCAGACCGCAGCTTCGTTACTTTCTAACTAGCTAACGTCCACGGGGTTGTGCAATGTATGGAGAGTTTAGCATCCGCATCACCGACAGTTTACACATACTTCGGTGGCGCACCGCACACAAACTAGAATTGATCTTATTCTGTTGCCCACGGCAGACTGTTGCCATCTCACACACATTGAAATTCTACCAAGGGGTATATCGGATCATGCATCGATTCGCCTCATACTGGGGTCGGCTCAAACCGGGGTTCGCTCGATGTGGCGCATGAACGCCTGGTTTCTGCGACATGAGCCCAATGTTCGGCAACTGAGGGAAACACTTCATGAGTACTTTGCTCTAAATACAGAGTCTGTCTCTTTGCTGGGCACTCTCTGTGGGGTGAGTAAGACAGTGGTGTGGGATGTGGCCAAGAACCTCGTCCGCTCCCGGGAGCGGGCCCAAACCCTGCACATCACCCAGTTGTAAACCTGTGCCACCCAACTAGAAGTGGAGCTTTCCACTCGGCCGACCGAAGTGGTGGCCAGGCAACTATTACTGGCTAAACCTCCATATACCCCGGCATGCAGTTAATGCCAGGGTATATGGTTGGGGGGACAAAAATGGGAAGCTGCTTTTCTGGCTGGCTACATGTCGCCAGTCATCTAGAGTCATCCCTGAAGTTTCTAATGCAGATGTACAGCCCGTTACTAAGCTGCAGGCCGTGGCGGACGCATTTGCGTCCTATTATGAGGTACTCTACAGGGCCTCTTCAGTGGTTGATCAGGAACACACTCGTCAGTTCTTAATAGATGTTCCCCTTCCTGTTCTGTCCCATGCAACGGCAGCAGCCATTGATGATCCTATAGCACTTCAGGAAATCTATTAAGCGATTTCCTCACTGCGAACTGACGGGTTTCTGTTGGAATACTATAAGATATTTTGAGACAAATTGACACCACACCTCAGGGCCTTATATGACGAAGTGGGCTCCTTTTTGGAGGGAATGGATATGGCCACTATTGAGGTGCTCCCCAAAACGCAACCGCCGACGAGGCATTGCACAAAATATAGACCCATCACCCTTACAAACAGTGAGGTGAAGATTTATCCACGATTCTTGCATTGCGTCTTAAGAGGGTACTGCCAGCGCTGATCCACCTGGACCAGTGTGGTTTTATGGCTAACCATGGCACACAACACTGTATATGTCATCTGCGTGTGGCCTTGGCGCGACGCTACCTGCTACCCCAAGACCTGGCCCTCCTATTTGTTGACTTTGAGAAGGCTTTTGATACCATGGACTGGGGGTTCCTCTTTCTAGTGTTGCAGCGTGCTGGCTTGGGGCCTAGATTTTGTGGTCTGGTCCGTGCCTTATACGCCAATCCCATGGCTCGGGTCCAGGTCAATGGTACCCGATCCTACTCCTTCCAAATTTGTTGGAGAACTCATCAGGGCTTCCCCCTACCCATCCCCTCCTTTTTGCCTTGCCCATTGAGCCTTTGGCACAACTGATGAGAATCGACCTTCCGTATCACGGCTGGAGCTGGGGAAACGCATACGAGGACCGAGTGACTTTGTATGCCGATGATGTCTTACTCTATATGGCAGAGGCCAGTAAAACTGGCCCGCTGAGTTTTCACCTCCTCCGTTGTTATGAGGAGGCATTGGGGCTCAAAATGAACCATGCCAAGTCAGTACTGGTCCTCTTGGTACCTCCACGGGATTGCTACGACTGGCAGGCAGTGAAACCTATCGTCAGTTGAGCTTCAAATACTTAGGTATATTAGTGACCCTCCTTCCAGAGCTAACTTCATCACTGAACTTGGTGCCGTTGATGTCCTGAACTAGAGCAGACCTGCAGCGATGGCAGGCACTACCGTTGAATGTGCCGAGCCATGTGGCCTTATATAAAATGATGGTACTGGTGCGTATTTTGTATATACTTCAGAACTTTCCGTTCCCATTCCCATGTGCCTGGTTCAAAAAACTAGACAGGGCTACAACCTCATTTCTTTGGCATTGTTCAAGGCACCGGATTGTGTTGCAACTTTGCCAGAGGGGGGTATACAACAGAGGGATGAGCATGGCTAACCCCTACTTACATTACTCTGCGATGCAGCTCCTGGTCGTGCATTACTGGTTCAATGGGAGGTGGGCCGATCCAGCTTATCAGCTGGAATTGACTGCACTTATTTTTTCACTTATATTGGAGTTGCTTTATGGCTCACCGCTCCCCTGTGAAATGGAGTTGACTGGTGTACAAGTCAAGAACAATCGGTCTATGAAGCAAGGGGCTGTCAATATAAGTATGAAAAGGTGTAGAGGAAATGGCTGGGTCTTCTCCCTTAACCACTCATTATTGTACGCCCGGTGTGTAATGTTAATAATGTTGAAGTACCATGCTGATGACCTGCGTTGTTTATGGGATGTTGTGTACCAGCTGGTGCGACTAGCTCCTACCTCTTCTCTTCTATACTCTTTGTTCTTCTCCTTATCTTTGTTTAAAAAAAACAAAAATTGTTTATCCCAAAAAAAAAAAATCTTTTTTTTTCCTAAACCATACTGTTGGCATATTTTCCTAAAGTGGTTTGGTATTTTTTTTTGCATTGTGTTTTCACTTCATTAATGTTTGTTGTGCCCCATAAATACTTTGCACATTGTCTCTAAAATAAGCTGGACTGATTTTGTGTCAAGCTACCAGAGGGTTAAGCAGAGGTTTATTTAGGAACTTTTGTGGTTCACCCTGATAAGGACTGTGATTATTTGTGAAGTGGTTTCTCACCGACTTCAACAAACAACACAGCTTTTTACAGCATGGAAGTAAATGAGAAATGAATATATTACTAAAGTTGAAATAACGTTGGAAGGCGATGACTTCCAACAGCTTCTCAGTGTCCCGGCGCTAATCAGACAGGTAATATTCCCAGTATCTGATAGGGACTTCTAGTTGCGGATTCTTTACCTTAGAATTTCCCCCAGCCGATAGTCTGGATTGGGAGATTTTTCCTCGAGCAGTACCTATGTGCACTGTTAAGTGGTGTGGATCGACTCTGCCATTGGCATCATGTTCGCCGGATCTGACATCATGGGTCATATTTAAGCACCACCCCTGGAGTGCTTATGTCAGTTCTTTTCTTTCTGCACCAGCCTATGGACAAATCTGAAGAAGAGTTACCCCTACAGTCACTTTTTGACTGGACATTTTTACTTTTGTTGAAGCTTTTTTGACATTCTGCTACATTGAGATGTTGTCATGAAAGACTGGCTTTAAGCCCTGCTACTCCTGTCATCAGATGATGTCTCCACACCTGTGTGTCTTTGTTTTTGGAGCGTGACCACAACCTAAAGTCATGCTCCAAGTGCAGAGCCATGAACCCGAAGGCTTTAAGGGAGCAGTCCTTAAAGCTTTTTGCTGCCTGGCGCTTGGCTCCATATGCTATTGGTCGAGAGGAAGGTCCCAAGAATGCCAAGCCCACAGTCTTTGTTGTCCCATTTGAAATCTTAGGGACGCTTGGATAAGCATAAGAAAAAGTTTGAAGAAGAGCAAATATTCTTCGACTTCACCCCATTAGTTGGATGAAGCGATGCAAGGCAAGTAGTGTTGTCGCTTTAGGCCTCCATTCTCAGAGCCTACTTTTAGGATGGCTCCATGCCTCCTTGAGTTTCTGGGAGTCATAGCCACCCCTGCCCAACTCCGTGAGTTCTTGAGGCCATGCGCCTAATTTTTGGCCAGTCCAACACTGCTGGAGTAGTTTCGGGCCCTGTAGGGTCAAAAGGAAGCCCCTTGAGATCCGCACCAGCAACTTATGCCTCGGGTCTGAAGGGTGCCCAGGGATCCATTGCTGGATCCACACCTACATTGGCCGTGCCACCGCGACCTTCCCCTACGATGGAGCAGACGTCGATGCTCCAGATGCCGCCTGGGCCCTTGTTTGCCATCGATCCCATACTTATTGCTGGCTCCAACATGCAGCCGGCCCGGCATCGCTCAACACCGATTTTGATGACGACCTTGCTTTCTAGAACAGATCATGAGCCTTATTCTTATGGGTATGGAGGGGTGTCGCTGGGCCCTTTAGAATACCGGCTTGATGACTCCATGGACTGGGCTCAGGACTTGGGTGAAGCCAGTAGTCTATACACTTCCCCTGATGCTGTCATGCTTTCTCCCCCTGTCGTGGCTACAGAGGAGCGAACGTTGTATTTAATGGTGGTTAGAAGAGCAGACGAGGTTCTGGGTCTCGAGCTACCATCTGTAGCCATCAGGATCTACCACCTGACTGAGGTGCTTCAGCCTAGGGCTTCCTCTTCAGAACCCCTTTTGCCCTTCAATTAGGGCCCTCACTGATGTCCTGCTAGGGACTTGGTCCAAACTCACCACAGGGGCTCCTTTTACTAGGACAATCATCCGCCACCATTGGCCTGCCCCCAATGACCCAGTATTCCTGACCCAACACCCCACCCCTGAGAGCTTGTTTATCCTTCCCACAGACGTTATTTGCGGTTCACGGTAGGCCATGAGCATTTTCAGTTTACTGTGCTCCCTTTGGCCTTACCAGCGCCCCTCAGGTGTTCACCAAAGTGATGGCAGTGGTCACAGCTCATCTGTGCAGGTTAGGGGTTTCAGTCTTCCCTTACCTCAACAACTGGTTGTTGAAGGTGGGCTCACCCCTGTCTGTCGTCTTCCCACCTCCAGAATATGGCGGATACAGGCTCTGCAGTGTGACCTGCAGTTCCAGTGGGTGCAGCATCCGGGGAATCTCTCCGACTTGGTCCGGATCTTTGAGGGAATTGCACAATATCTGCAGCGGTGGCTTTTGATCTGCAATTGGGTCAGAAGCAAATCCCTCTCCCTTGCCCAATCATATCTGACAGTAGTGACAGATGCATCACTCCTGGAATAGGGTGGCCACATGGTTGAAGTGGAGAGCAGAGGTATCTGTCTCTGGTGGAGTTCAGGCTCCATATCAATCTTTAGGAGCCCAGCGCGATCAGGCTAGCATTGGGGAAAGGGAAAGCGGTGCAGGTTTTCAGGGACAATACCACAGCTATGTGGCACTGCAAAGAACAGGAAAGGGTGGGGTCGTGGACCCTTTGTCAGGAGACTCTGTACCTCTGGAAATAGCTAGAACATCAGGGAATAAACATAGAAGTTCAACATCTGGTGGGCTCTCTGAAACCCAGAGCGGACAAACTCAGCTGTCAATGCATGGTCGATCATAAATGGCGTATCCATCCTGCAGTGGTGCAAGGTCTCTTTCAGCAGTGGGGAGAACCTTGGTTAGATTTGTTTACCTGCAAAGAGAACTTGCAATGTCAGCTGTTTTTCACTTTGAAGTTCCAAGGCGACAGTTGCTTGACTGGAACTCAGGCCTCCTTTATTCCTATCGGCCAACTCCACTTCTACCCAGAGTTCTCAAGAAGATAAAGAATGGCTGGGCTGAAGTAATTCTTGTGGCTCCTGACTGGCCATGAAGAGTCTGGTATCCTGAGCTCTTGAGCATGGCCATTGATCCTCCAATCAGACTGCCCCTTCGGGAGGATCTTCTGTCGTAGCAGCAGGGGACGGTTCCCACCCGAACCTGTCCAGTCCCCACTTACTTGCATAGAGATTGAGTGGCAGCAGTTGACAGCTTTTGACCTTCAAAAGGTGGATGATCAACTCTTTGTGGGTTATGTGGGTGTGAAGAAGATTAGGAGGCACAGAAGAGAACCATCTCCAGATGAGTTGTTCTTTGCATTAAAATGTGCTACTCATTGGTAATGAATTATCTGGTAGAGACATATTCAGCAACAGCAGCTGTTGCATTCTTTGCAGCAGCTACAACTTTTACTGCTTATAAGCCTGCCTCACAAAGAGAGAGCCATGTTAGCTCCTGGACAATGGTTGTAATTTCCTGGAAGCTGACCGAGAACATACTGTCTCCTGACTGCAAATTTCTGACCATGTGCTGGTGACTGGGCTGGCTGGTTGTTCCTGTGACTCCTGGTACCTGATGCTGTCCCTCCTGGGTGCCTTTTGGAGAGAGACTTGTTGTCAACACAGTGGCCATGGACCAAGTTACTGTCTGGTTCTAGGCTCTCTCTTACTAAAACTGAGGCAGGTCCAGGATGGGAATGTAGGGAGGCTGTGCAACAGCATAGCCAGGAGGGGCGAACTCAAGTAGGAACTAGTTGAGAGGCACTGCACCAGTGTTTGGACTATACCATTAGACCACTATAAGCAGCACAATGTTTAAGATCAATGAATGTAAGGCAAGAAATAACTGCAATCATGGAGACTAGGGAAAATTTAAACATCCGCCTAATGCTGTGAGCTGTCAACAGCACGTCATAAAAAGTCACCCTTCCTATCCTTAATGGGGGGGCTTAGCCAAATAAGCCATCCGCGAAAACTGGCTGACACAAAGCCCATTTTAATATGGATATGTCACTGTATTGTTTTAAATCAGAACTTACATTTTGTTTATTGTTTGAGTTAACTAACACCATACCGATTTTCATTATGCTGTTTTATTTAATGTGTGTGGTATTGTGGGTATTGATATTTGGTCTTTACAGACAGCTAATGCTTTTTGTAGCAAACATTTTCATAATATGCAAACTTTCATTTACTGACGATTCCCTGGGAAAAAAATCTGATCCTGTGTCTAGTGCATTCAAACATAAGATTCTGTTCTTGGTTATTTTGCGGGCATGTTCTTTACATTGAATGAATGTTTTGATGGTTGTTTCTTCAATATTTGTGCACTGAACTCAAATGACAGCGAATAGGTGGTAAATTGTCATACAACCTTGTATATACTCTGTATGTTTTATTCAAATATGAGTCAATCTATTCTGAATTGACCTTGTGTATGGGTGGATTCACTGAAGTATTCCGCTTGAAAGGCTCCAAATTGATGATGTCATTAGAGTGTATAAGTGTGCGCACATAATTAAGAGCATTGATACAGCAATGCCCAAACTAACACTTTATTGTTGTCCTATTTCTGAAAACAGCCTATGTTCTCAAGTGAAGGCATGCAGAGAAAGTAAACCTGCTGTTCTGGTATTTTCTATTGCAGATTTCCATGATCCTAGAGGGCCTCCCCCCGTTGTCAATGAAGCCCAGCGTGTACAATCCATTGTGTGTCCCCAATGGTGGATGAAAAGAGCATATAAGCAAATACCATCCACATGGCCATGCCTCACAAGAAGCAATTGCTCAATTGCACCCCCTAACATTGATAGAAACATTTTCCCTTTCACCTGGGCAGTTTCCTACTGAGAATCCTAAAGGTGGTTAGTGTATCCCTGGCACCCACTTTGACCACTGCAAAGGCTCTCCCACTAGCCACTAAGGGACAGATGTAGGAAAATCCTGAATTGCGAGTCGCAAATTGCGAGTCAGAGAGACTCGCAACTTGCGAGTCGCAATTCAGGATGCAGTATGGTGTCCCTGACACCATCTGTGACTCTCAAGGGGGTCGCAAAGGCACACCTCATTAATATTAATGAGGTGGGTCGCTATTTGCGACCCCCTTGCGACTCCCAGCACTCACAGGGATTGTGGCCTGCTGGAGAAAGCAGACCACCATGTATGTGACTGCTTTTATATAAAGCAGTTTTTTGTTGTTGTAATGCAGCCCGTTTTCCTTAAATGAAAACGAGATTCATTACAAAATGAAAAAATGAAACGTTTTGTTTCATTTTTTCAGAGCAGGCAGTGGTCCATAGGACCACTGCCTGCTCTGAAAAATTGTTTTCCATGCCATTCACAAAGGGGAAGGGGTCCCATGGGGACCCCTTCCCTTTTGCGAATGGGTTACCACCAGTGTGACACTGGTGGTAACTGTGATTGCTTTGCAACCGCGTTTGCGGTCACAAAGCAATGCAGCATTGCGCTGTGACTCGCAATTAGGAAGGGGAACACCCCTTCCTAATTGCGACTCGCAGTCCCATTTTGCGAGTCGGTAACCAGGTTACCGACTCACAGAACAGGAATTGGGCATCGCGGTGTGGGGTTTTGCACGTCGCAAACAGCAAAATTTGTTGTTTGCGACAATCAAAACCTTTCCTACATCTGGCCCTAAATGTCTGCCTACTAACCTGACTTGTGGCACACATTGCACATGCATGTTTGTAGGTTGTGCATCCGCAGGCATAATTCTATTATGAGAGGATGCATGGGGCACAAGAAAATGTCTGCACTTTTAGAATATGCTCCTACTGGGGAGCAGCTGGGAACACTTTATAAATATTGGAGGTATTTCCACAATTCTATAAAACCAAGATACATCACCTACTTTGCAATGAGCATTTTATTGGGAGAGGCTGTTGTGTTCTTAGGTGTTTAATTTCACAATGTATTCCATTAATTTTGAGCTTCTAAACTATGCATTGAAGTTAGACCTATGGCATATGTTGTGAGTTAAACAATTATGAATAAATAAAGAACATCGAGATACCTTGTGTTTTAGTTTGTGTGGGATTGTCACATAGGTCAGTGCAGAACACTGGGACCCAGCTGGTCGGGTGACCAGTAGCTATATGGTCACTTTCAGGAGAGGACAGCAGGGATAAGAGCAGGACAACACAGACATGTCAAGACCTGCAAGTATGAGTGTGAGTGAACAATAGAGAAACCTACCTGTGTCCGATTGTGTGTGTTGTTGATCTTCCTGATGGGGACCGTACAAATGGTGGTGGAGGTGAAGAAGTGACACTGAGACCTGACACCAATGAACCGTCTCTACAATCTCACGAAAGAAGTATCTCAAAGAGCTATGTCAGGATCCCATCTCTGGTCGTCTGAGGCCAAAGAAGCATAAATGTGGTTCCATGCATAGTGCAACAAGAGGAGTGATTGCGGGACCCTCTACTGCCATTACGGGATCACCGGAGCAATTGAAAGGTAAGCAATGCCTTACAGTGAAAAATTGCAAGCCTGTGCTACCATCAACCAATACTCACTGTAGCCTTGCGAGATGAGATTACTTGAGTCTTGTGAGACATGGGAGCTCAGAACAGATATTTTGAATTCTGGCTGCACCCCATAGAAGTAAATGGGACATCTACTTTAAAGGGTCAGGTGGATACAGGAAAGAATGAGAATTCCATTTTGAAGGTTAGGAAACCATTGAAAATGCAGAGACAGCCGTATTGAAAGGTCAGGAAGCTGGGAAAAGAACGACAGAATGAAAAAACACAGAAACCGAACACAAGCCGCAAATTGACCTCTGGAAAAAGTGAGAACACTTGACAGAATGTAAATGACCACCAGAAATCTGCAGAATATAGACCAAAAACATAGGCTGTATGTGGCCTCATGCCTACCTTCCTAGACCATTCTCCCTCAGCTAAGGTAGCAGCATGGGACACAATAGCAAGGTTAGTTGCATGTCTCTGAAGACTTCATGAGGGATTCAACAGAAACCAAGAACAAATGCTAAGAGCTTTAAATAATCTAGTAGGCAACAATATCAGTTAGCCAATAAATTGCCATCAAAGTCATCAGTGACCTGCCAACAACTATGTGCAGGGTTCAACAAGAAATTTCTACATAAGCGGGACATTGATTATGAACAATACATATTTAATCTGTCCTCACAAGAGAAGTCCACCCTGTACAAGGTAGAGGACAAGCCCTCAGTTGTGCACACATATCTGAAACTGGGAATCCTAGCTAAAACAGTGAACTTTCAAGTCCAACTGCGCATTGATCAGCAAGTGCAAACTTCAGCACAGCACCACATGAAAGTACTGTTCCACTAACGCAGAATTGCATAGAAGAAACTGCAAGAACTCCTAGATGTGGATGCTATTGGAAAATCTATGGGGTCCGGCGCAGGCACTAAGCAGAATACAGCTGGGAGCCTATGAATCCATATGAGAGAGAGAGAGAGAGAGAGAGAGAGAGAGAGAGAGAGAGAGAGAGAGAGAGAGAGAGAGAGAGAGAGAGAGAGAGAGAGAGAGAGAGAGAGAGAGAGAGAGAGAGAGAGAGAGAGAGAGAGAGAGAGAGAGAGAGAGAGAGAGAGAGAGAGAGAGAGAGAGAGAGATATATATATATATATATATACAGATACACACATATATATACATCCTGGGCCTCACATCAGTGACCTTATTACACTACTGAATGGTGCCAAGACATTCACTAAGAATGACCTCAATGAAGGTTATCACCAACTAGCGTTGCATGAAGTTTCTAGGTATATAAATAACCACATTCAATACTCATCAAGGACTATTCTGATACAAACGGCTAAACTTTGGCATATCGTCAGATGTGGCAATCTTCCAAGACACCATCAAGAACGTCCTTTGTCCTGTAGTAAAAACCCTAAACTACAGTGATATCTTGGGCTCTTGAGCCACACTGGAAGCTCACAGCAAGTCTATGGATCAGGGAGGTTAGGCTCTTCAAAATGCCAAGCTAAGTCTCACCCCCAAAAATGAGTTCCACAAACTGAATCTCCCTTTTTTTATGAACACACCTTCTTGGGGGGAGGCGCGAGACCAGATCCAGACAAAATAAAAGCACTGAATGAGACACTCAGTTCAGGGAACAAAAGATGGCCAACTACTGTCCCTGTTACATAAAGAACTATGCCATGATCAGTCAACCTCTCCAATAACTGACAAAACGAGCATGGCCTTTCAGGTGGACAGTGGAGTGGGAGAAGTCCTTTAAGAAAATCAAATGCAAGGTGGGTTACGCTGCTAACCTAGCTTACTTTAATCCCAGACACCACACCTAGTTTACTGTTGTTGCCAGCCTCATCAGACTAAGAGCAATTGTAGTGCAAAGCCATACATTCATGAGGGATGCCAAGTGGTGGCATAGGCAAGCCGAAATCTGACTGACACCAAAAGGGCCTACTCACAACCTGTAAAAGAAATCCCTGCAATGAAAGGGCATGTGAACACTATCTTAATTTTATACACAGCAAGCATTTCACAATATTAATGGTTCATCAAGCCCTTTGACCATATTTGTAAATTTGCAAGCAAAAATGCCACTCCGAATCGAAATCTGGGGACTGTTATTACAACCAAGGAATGTCCATCATCAGCTGACGAATATCTGCATTTTGTACTTAGCCAGCCTCAACCACCTGCCGTGCAACTAGACACCATCACAGGTCCTACCAAAGAATGTGTCAACCTACTGGAGGTCAAGAGACGTTTAGACAATAATGAGTGGGGGCACTTGGATAGGAATTCTGCTCCATCTGGGGTGGACTCAAAAAGTAACAGTCTCATTTCTGCACATTCAAGATGAACTGTCCTTGCAATGTGGGCTGATAATAGGAGACACTGCATTGTCAATTATTTGGCATCCCCAAGAATTGCAGTAAGGAATAGTGAAAGTGACACATTAAGATGTTGAGGGCATGGTGGCAATCAAACGAGTCCTAAGGGAAAGAGTTAGGTTCCATCCCTAAACCAGAGGATCGAGAATACAGTAAAGGAGTGCCCTCACTGCTAAGTCAATGGCTGGGAGATTGATCCCTACCACCGCTGATGTCCTCTCTTCCGGAAGATACCTGATGGCAGATCTCGGATCATTTTTTTTGTTTTTATTATTTGGTCCGTTACAGTCTGAGAAATACATCATCGTGGTCATGGATGAATACTCCTGGTTTCTGATAGCTTGGCAAGGGACGTCCATCAGAGTTGACGTCACCCTCCTAGTCCTAGATGCAGTATTTGTCATGTGGGGGATACTGGATGTGCTCAAGTCACACCTGTACTTTAAACATCACAAGATCACCGTACTGTGGCCCCAAGCCAATAAGATGATGAAGCGGATCATGGCCACCCTGAAAATAAGTGTCTGAAAAGCTGAACACAAAAGAAGAGAGGTGCAGCTGGCCTTAAACAAGATGTTAAGAGTGTACGAGAATAAACCTACTACAGAACTGGGATGTGCCCGGCAACCATCAAGCTAGGAAGAGAGGTAAGCATGAGGATTCCGAGGCGGTAGGAGCTGGTATTGACACTGAATTGAGCCTGTGAGCAGAAAGAACTACAGGATAAAGAGACAGCAAAAGGGCAAGATGAAGAGATATACTGATGTGCATAGGTAAGCTCAGGATTCACATGTGAAATGAGACTGGGTTCTGTCAAACATGAACAGAAGGAGAAATCAGATGCCCGATATGAAAAAAAAATCCCTTCAGGTAATGGCCCGGAAAGAAACCATGGTCATGTCTGCTACTAGTGAAAGGAGAGTGTCCCGCAGCATATCACACTTCAAAAAGTGTGTTCCAGGGAAGTAGTGTAGTGCCAACTAGAAGAAATAGACACTTTTTGGTACGGAAGGGGAATGGCAGGCCGCGCCTGGAAGTGGCCGCTGCTGGCCGACTCCCACAATGATGGCCACAGCGAATTGCCTTAAAACCAGCAGGACTCATCAATGAAATGTAAAACACTATTCCAAAGGACAACACGGACATGGGGAATGAGAGCATCTCATAGGCTGGGAGGAGTAGGCACATAGGTGTTGGTCAGACACCAGTACACAGCTGGTCGGATACCCAGTAGCCGTATGGGCACTTTGGGAGGCGGGGTCAGAGAGGAGAAAGAGGAAGTCTCGAAGGGGCAACAGGACCAGTGGCAGGATGACACTGCAGGGTCACGTCCTGCATGTATCATTGTGAGCGAACAATAAAAAAAAGCCTGCGTGTGGTGTGTATTTTCACCATGCATACTAGACAGTTGGGATGGCAACCTTCCTCCCTTGAATCTTGGCCTGTAATCAGCAAATCACTGACATTGTTCACAAGTACGAACCCACTATATTTCTTAAATCTATATTCATTTCTCCTACACAGTAGGCTCTTGACACATTTTTAGCAAAACAAAAAGTCAAAGTTTAGTAAATATTTCCATTATGAATACTGTATGTCTGGCGTTCTTTTACAGTTCGGTCACACAATAAGTGTGTAGATCATTTCTCTCAAGAGGCATGTTTTCTTGAAGAAGGAAAGCTGCACATTTACGTTACAGGGGACTTCAGTACAACTTAAAAGTAAACTTTATTCCTTGACTAATTGATGTTATGATGAGTGATGGAGCATGCAAGTGAGCATAATGTGCACATTTCAAAGTCATTTGAAGTTACATGAGCGTACCTCTCTCGAGGGATATTCAGTAAATGCCTCATCTAGCTAGATATAAATCATGTTAAACTACCAAATTATAAATGTGTTGATAATCAAAATGTTATTCGACATACTGGTGTTTTTGTGATGATGCTTCACTGGAGAACGTAGGGCGCTTGTTTTGCTCTGTCTTGTTTACAAGCGATTGCATATAAAGTAGTTCCACTTATAATTTGTTTTCTTATTACATATTTGAGATCTACAGTAATATTTTGTAGAGTACTTAGCTTAAGAGTTGTATGGTAATTGAAAATCATCTGCTTTTTAGAGGAAGTTTTAAATCCAGACTAAAATTAACCTTGGAATTTCCTTGACGTAGCTGTCCTGACAATCCACCTGAATTTTCTTCTTGATTTACAACTTTCACCAGAAATCACCCCGCTCCAAATCGAAACCAATTATTTGACAAGACATAATTATTTGTGTTTGATTACATTCCCTCATACTTCAATTGGGCAGTGACTAACAAAACTTGAGCCCCCCCACCCCCACAAAGTACATGGAGGGGCCCTCTTCCAAACTCACTCAGCAGCTCCCAGGCCAGGGTAGTCTGCTGAGAGGGCGCCCTGGAACTCGACCCCTCCCACGCCACAGGGCCTGCGGGTTACTTTGTTACACCACTGCGATTGGGATCTTTAATTAAATCCATCTTCTCTCAAGGTAGGGTGAGTTTTTCTATATGTATAGACTACAGATACATTGAGACTCTTCAAACAAATGGTTTACAGACCATCTTCCTTGATGAAAGCCCCATGCCAGAGTGCTGAAAAGCATATCTTCTAAGCTGCAGTCTCATCATGCCCTCCACGTGCTCTTCAGAGGTGACACAGCCTACACAAAAGCAACATCGTTATCTCAGGGCTGCATTAATAATGCTGCAAACTGAATCACAGAGCTGCTTTTAACATGAGCAAAGTGTGAGCCTTAGCCCAGCATAAAACCTCCAGCCACCCTATATATCTTTGCAATAATTTTTTACCACTCTTCAGCAATAAACTCATTGTTCTAATTCAGACTATTTCTTGCCTCCCTTGCATCTTCCTGCGCTACCCCATTTTGTGAGTTCACACTGAGTACTGTTCTTATCATAAATAATCACTACCACCACCAATGTCTTGCGATGTTTGCAATGTTAAAGTTTCTGCCTTCACGTTCTCGGGACCCTCTCCAAACTTCCCAAGGGTAATTAATACATTCCCTTTCTAGTGGAACCTTCCATCAAGCTCACAAACATTTTGTCATCAAGCATGTCCTAAAGAAATTGTTCTCTGATCCCATACACTAACTACAAACCAATATTGGGCCTACAGTGTGTTGCTAATACACCAGAAAAAGTGGTCACCCACCATTCTACTCACAAGGTTAGTCAAACTACTAAGGGATGTTCGGTCTGTCTGAAACTGCCAGAATTTGTGAGACAATGCCTATTATCAGGGAATTATTACTAAATACCCATGACCAGGCAATCCATATGCCTTGGTTGTGTTAGACCTCTCAGCTGCATTTGATACTATCAACTACTAGGTGCTTCCAGACTGACTGGCCATTAAAAGAATGTCACTATATTGGTTTGACTCCTTCCTGCAAAAATGCATCTTATGTGTCCATTTGGTTGCAGATCAGCCAACATTATACATGCGGTGCACTCAGGTCCCTGGTCTGTTGCCACCACTATTCATTGTTTACAGACACCATTCATTAACATTTTGAACACCGGTTATATTGAAAACCATATGTGGGCAAATAAAAACTTAGTCGCATCTCAGGCTACAAGAAAATTTAACGATTCATCCAAACATGTTACTACCTATTCTAGATCTGTCACTGGATGCAGACACACAGAGTCCTCCTGAATGGTGAGTAAACATAAATATTGCTCTTGGGCCCTTAGAGTCCACCCCCCTTTCCACTGGCTTTCATTCAGTCCAGGACACACTGTAATCTGTGAGTACTGCCTGACAGCAAGCACTCCTTCGACACCCAAATAAATGAGAGCTCCAAATAAATATTCTACTATTTATCTCTTTTAAAACCAGTCCTGCCACTCATTTGCTTCTCAGAAAATTGCCCCAGTCTTCCACATGGTTACATGCCACCTGAGTTACTGCAATCGCATTTACATGGTTCTGCCCCCCAAAAAAACATACTGAAAAGACTCAAGAATTAATTTCACACATCTCCTCCTCGACCTGAAATTACCACTTCACTTCATATTGAAATGCCGCTGGTGGTACAAAGTAAAGGAAGATCAAACGTTGAAACCCTTTTCCTCATCCACAAAGTACAGTATGGTCGCCCAACAGATTATTTTACCAAGTTGCTGGACCTGCATCATTCAACTAGTTCCTGTCCATCTCACACATCCAAGAACTTTGGCAGAAAATCAGTACATGGACAGGGCTCAGCTATGTGGAACTCTCAACCTCAACAACTTTTTTTTTTATAGCTCTGTTTTTATTGAGTTTGAAAAACATGATCAACAAAAATCATACAGTGCAGTGCTGGTTATTGCGAGGCATGGCAGTGTCATTATATTACAGTACCAGAGGGTCTCATTAACATAAATCCAAGCCAAGAGATAATGGCAACCATTATGGCTGAATTTCCCGCAGGCCCCCCATCCCCTGCTAAAGATCCACCTAAGACCAGTCATTACACAAATCATATATAGTAGAAACATGTTCTCATCATAGTTGGCCGTCAAATGCCCAATTGGTTCAAGGTGTACTCTCACCCCCCTCATCCTCCGTGCTTCCTGCAGAACTTGTGTCCTCCACTCCAGTGAACTGTTCCAATAATGCGCCCCAAGCCTCCACATCTGTAAAATCCCCCTCATCCCTGTGTATCAGGCGCATGTGCTGTTCCTCCACCGCACCCCATTCCATTAAATCTCGCATCCAAAAGGGGATTGAAGGACTCCAGGCACTCAACCAACCAGTAGCTACCCTGGCCAATACCAACGCCAACTGTGCAAGCTTGTATGGGATACTCTGGCCCTGTGGTTTCTGTACCACCCTCCAAAGACATATCAGTGGCATCGCCTCCAAACCCAATCCTGTGACCTCCTCAACTCTCCCTACCACTTCCTGCCAGAAGTTAAATACCACCCTACAGGTCCAATCCAAATGCAGGAAGGAAGCACGAAAGCTCCACACCTAGGACACCCCGCTCTGCGTCCTGGGTCGATCCTGTTTAGTCTGCTACGTGTGAGGTATGTCCTGTGCAAGAAGTTGAAGTGCAACAACTTCAACCTATTATTACATGACACTGTGCGTACCAGCGATAACGCCAGTTCCAAATAGGCGTCCTCTATGTGTTCACCCAATTCACGCTCCCACGCCCTACGTGCCACACTCACCATGTTTAGGTGATCATCCCGAAGGGCTTTGTAACACCGGGTGATCAGGTGAGTACCCTCACCCCAATTAATCAATCCATTCAGCACCGCTGAGGCATGCGGGACCATCGGAAAACAGCACCAAATCTCACGAGCCACACTCTCCATTTTTGCATATTGTAAAAACTGCCCAGGACCCAGACCAAACGTATCCTGAGCTTCTTTAAAGGAAACAAACTCTCCATTGGGGTATAGATCTCCAATCACTTCACAGCCTCCCGACCTCCACCCCTGCATGGACATCAGATTTTCCATTTCGCTAAAGGGTGCCAAATTCCATTTCTTTCTCTGTCAAACGTGGCCCGTTGGAGCACAATCTTAACGCCCTGCTCCCAGATCCAGGCTGTGGTCTTGACCAGATAGGGAACGACCAACTCAGACCGACCACCCGCCATCAATAGATGCGCCAACATCCGCCCATCCAGAGTTCCTGCAAACAATCTCTTCTCCCAATTGTCAGACTCCGTCATCCACTTTGCAGCGTGCACCGCAGCAGGAACACCATTTTTGCTTCTGCAGCCCTGCCCATTACAGAAAGATGTAATCTATTCCAAAACAAGACTGAACGCTCCAGGCGGTAACTACTTGTTCTAAGTTATGTTTTTCATATGCCGCCACCGTGTGAGTGACCCACATGCCAAGATACCGGAAACTCTCAACCTCCCACCTGAGTCCTACACTCGGCAAATCATCCTGTGGGACACCGTAAAGAGACCCCCAGGGAAACAGGAGTGACTTCTTCCTATTTACCTTAAGACCCGAGACAACACCAAATTCACCCACCATCTGCATCAACAAAGGCACAGAAACACTAGGTTCCCGAAAATATACCAGTGCATCATCTGCTTATAGGGAAACAATGTGTGTAGTCTGCCCCACCCGGATACCCCATGATCGTAGCTCCTTCCGGAACCAGATTGTCAGCGGTTCCACCGCTAGGCGAAGAGAAGTGCAGAGAGCTGGCATCCCTGTCTAGTACCCCTGCCGATCTCACAGGAGTCTGATAGCTCTCCACCTACCCGAACCCACGCAGAGGGGGCAGTACACAGTAACCTCACCCAGGTGCAAAAACCTGGCCCAACCCCGTACCCTGCAACACCTCTAAAAGATAGCCCCACTCAATAGTTTCAAAGGCCTTCTCTAGGTCCAATGACACTAGTGCCATCTTGTCCTCCTCACCCTCAGTTTCATGCAGAGCATGTGCCAGGCGACATAAGTTACAGGTCGTGCTAGGCCTAGGAATAAACCTGCATTGATCTTCGTGCACCAAATGCCAAATCACCCCACGAAGATGAGTAGCCAAAATCTTACACAATATCTTAACATCACTATTGAGCATGATAAGCGGGCGATAAGAAGGCCCCCCCAGGCTTAAGCATCAAGCACACAATGCCCTGGCACATGGTTTCTGGCAACATGCCCTGGTGCATGGTTTCTGGCAAAATGTCACAGATTTGGGCCACCTCGAACACCGCCAGGAGCCTCTCCCGCAGGAGCAGGGAGGACGTCTAGTACAACTCAACTGGAAAACCATCAACCCCGGAGATCTAGATTTGGACATCGCATTGATTGCCTCACTCTCTTCCTCCACAGTGAGAGTAGCACCCAGAACATTCCTACTCTCTTGTTCAGAATGCAGGAGCTGCATCCGCCGCAGGAATCCCCCCCACGCCATCTTCTGGGGTGGCGCACCAGCTCTCAAAACCCTCTGCAGATGCTCCATCAACTCCCGAAAGATGTCCGTATGTTTAGTGATCATCTTGCCACTCGTGTTCTTAATGTGCAGAATGGGGGGGCGCCTCCACCTCCTGTTTCAAAATCCACACCAATAGTTTGCCAGATTTATCCCCCTCCCGGTGCAGACGTTGCCTATATGCCCTAAGTGTGACTCTACTCAGGGTGTCCCAACAACTGTTAACTTCCTTGTACAACATGAATTCCTCTCTTTCAACCATGTTCGGTGATTGGTGCTGCAGAGCCCCTAACTTCTCCTCCAAGCTTGTGAGTTCCCGCTGCATTTGTCTATGTACCCTGCATGCAGTACTAATGCAGAACCCCCCGCACTACCACCTTCAAAGCCTCCCACTCTATATCCCTAGACGTCGTCATGTTCCAGTTCAAGTCCATATAGTCTTTAATGGCCTCTCCCACCTTGGCCCGACACCCCGCATCAGTCAGGAGCTCCGCAGACATGCACCAGGTACGTACTGAGCCAGCCATATCAGCCCCCCACTGCAGGCTCTTCAGCACTGGTGCGTGATCAGATAAGAACCTACTCAAGTGTGTGACATCCACGACCTGCGTGCTACTCAGTCCGATGGCTTTTAGACGTTTATCATGCTTCTATCTCCAATTATAGAGATTTTATAAGAACACAGGTGTACTCACAAATGTTTATTTTAGTGCGAAATGGATAACCCTGATACTTACTGAGGAGGTTATGTTCATAATTTTTATTCTGAATGCCCTGCAACATGGCAATCCGCTTGAAAACAATCACTTCATTTATTCGGTATACTGATTACCGATTTCTGTCTTTTACATGGCTTCAAAAGCAGGGCCACTGGAATTTTGTGATCCTACTGCGAAAGCGTATTTCACATAATTATGAATTTGCCATATTTGCCATATAATCCAGCATCTGCAGCATAATTTGCAGATTTTCACAACAAAATAGTTTTTAGCTCAAACCGAAGAGATTAAAATTGCGATGATGTATGTTGCATTTCAGCGCAAGGCATTTCGCAAAGGTTGACTGTACACCTTTCAGCTGCATATTTCTATATCTGGATGTTAAACTAGTACTAAAAAGCTGAAACATTTGTATAGACAGTGTTACCATGTGTAAAAATGATAAGATAATGAGCTGATACTATCACAAAATGGGTATTTCTTTTGCTGCATAATTTAGTAAACCCTGCCATACTTTTGGTCCTCCCCTGCCGTATTATTCCAGTGACCCTGCCTAAGGGCCACTTAAGAGACTTCTGACACGTATTTGGCTGGCCAAACAAATATACCCTCGCTGTGGACATTTGCTTAATGTATAAGCGAAAAACATTTTGTAAGGAATTCTGCCGCAAAGTATTCTACAATAAAGACTTATGTGTTACATTCTATATCATTTCCTAAAAGGGAAGCCTTTGGTTTCATCATAATATTGTTCTCCGTTTGTACCAAGTGTTAGTGTTACGTTGTTTCGTTTGACAAGGCCATGTGGCTTACTTCTTTGCTGTCTAGATATGTTTTAATATTAAATTAATTTGCAGTGTTAAAATAGGTAAATATCATATTTCAAAGCAAACAGTTGAAGTAACTATTATAGTATCAAATTGGTAAACTATGGACTCTGTTAGCTGTGCGATTACACATACGTGTAGAGTGAAGAAATGAAGAGGGGAAATAAGCTTATTCAAACCCAGAGGCATATAATTTTAACAATTGCTACAAAGAACAAGGGAACTCTCAGCGACCAAGGGTCAACTTATATTATAAGGGACCATAGGTCCCTCAAATGAAACAATAAAAAACATAATTACAATAAAAAACAAATGGAGTCCATGTACAATTTACTCATGTAAAAATGTAGAGATAGACACATTTATTTACATTCTAGACAGTGTAGTGGGGAAGCACAAACTCAGAGGGAATGAATATACATTGTACATAAAAAACGTTACTGAGGCATTGCAGATGTGACAAAAGAAAACAACGTAAACTTAAAGAATGAGGTCACACTGCATCAGTACTCATGCTCAGTACTACGTAATGCGAAGAGGTACCAACAGTGTAGTTAGGATTGAGGGTTTTCTAATATATTGAGTATTGTTAGTCCAGTGATGACATTCATTCTCACATCAAACTTTGTCTTAAATCATAGAAGGAAAATGTATGATTTAAGGAAAGGTTTGAGGTTTGCATGGCATTGTGGGAAGGAAAGCCTTGTGGGATCCACACAAGGCCCACTACCCTTTAATCCTCTGGTACTTTTCAAAAATGTGTTTTTATGGTGGCCTAGTACAGCCGCAAATACTACAGCTACCCTGTCGCTGGTCTCTCCACTCAGCACTTCAATGCCTTTTGTGTGGCGTTCTGTGGGTCCACCCACACAAGTGGGGCATGTTTTTTATCGGAAGATGTGTAGGAACTCAGGGTGGCAGGAAATTTGTGGCTCCCAGCATTAATTCAGAAGTTTCTGTCACAGAAATGTTAGGAAAATATGTGTGTTTTTAGTCAAAGTTTGAGGTTTGCAAAGGCTTCTGAGTAAATGTACCCATAAGAGCCACACAAATAATGCACCCATGGACTCCCCTGCTTATTTACTCTTTTAATATGTGAACGTTAGCTGAGATTTCCATAGTTGTCGGCTGAGCTAGGGCCCAAAATCCACAGCTACCCACCTCCTGAACAATTGTCCATTGTAAGTGAAAATATTTGAGCAGTCCATGTTGCATTTTTTTTGTGCCCTTCCAGTTATTAGTGAAGGCCCACCCAAAAACAGTCAGTTTTGATTTTATGTGGTACCACCTAGGATCACTGGATGATTGTCAATATGTGGATCTCAACAGATTTCAGAAATGCCCGACACAAGATCTAAATAATTGAGTAATCTTAACCATTTACCCACTTTCAAGTTTTGGTGGGCATTATGGGAAAGTGAGCAGAATCAATGTGAGTCACATCTTATCATCCTGAACACCTCTGGGTGTTTAGTTTGCTAAAAAAAAAAAAAAGTAGGGGTTCTTACTAAGGGTCTCATTTATATTTTGGCAGACAGATAATTCTATGTCGGCGCGGGGAAAGACTAAACATTTGCCAGGCCAATACTACTACTGTCCCCAAATTTAGAAATGTCTGTCAAGCTTAGAAATGACTGCCTAGCTGGCAGTTATTTTTAAGCACTGGCAGGAATATCTGTAACAGAGGTTTCAATCAATGCTTTTTTAAAGTTTGATGCGCGGCTCCAAAATTTCGGCAAAGTCAACAAACTTTGTTTTTTCTTTTTAATAAAAAAAAAAATCCTGAAACAGAATCTTCCCTTGAAAATAAAAAAAATGCCCCTTTCACTATGGCAGTTATCTCCGATGGGGGGAGGGGCAACAGACATATTGCACTGCCCCTCGCCAACAGTGTTTTCCTGGCAGTGACAGGAAGAGAAAACTGATGTGTATGTGCTCCCATCTAAATGAAATGGGTGGGCATAGAGGTCAGCCTCTGATGGCACTCACTCTGTTGGCCTGTCAGGGGGGGGTGTAACCACTCCAGAAACTGAGTAGTTTCTGCCATGGTTACACCAATTGTCCACCTGCATATAAATTGGGCATATGGGCCATTATCTTACTGATAAGGATACTTTGTCACAGTTGAGATGGAGTATCCTTACTTCCACAGATTTAAATCTGTTTTTGACATTAATCCACAACTTAGACTGGTTCATTTTCCTGTCTTCACAAATGCTAGCTTCAAGGAAAAAATACTAATTCCACCATTTGAATATTGAAACCAAGGACACTGAAGGTACAGGCGCAGGTCCAACAGGCCTAATCCAACACATCAGTGCACTCACATCAACATACTGCCACTATTTAAAAAATCATATTATTGCATTTTACCAAACAAAACAACCAAACCTTTGGAAGTAGTAGGCTCAATACATAGTTATCCAACTGGCATGATATTCACATTAGAGCACATAATATGTTACATTAACCGCTTACGTCACCTCGCAGCCATCTTTTCCCTCTGCTCTCCTCCCCCTTACCATTTTCGTGTGGTGTGTCACAGCATTTGTCCGTCTCCCTCCCCCATATAACCTTGAGTGTCCCACCATATACCCCATACTTTGAGGAATTTTTGTGGACAACCCAGGCTTTGAACACTGCCTCCTCTGCCTGCTACAGACTACATTACATATCCACTCTTGCAGAGTTGGGGGTTGTGTGCAGCCCCACGCCTTAGCTTTGTATGTTTGTGTTATTATTAGGGTTGTGTTACAGAACAGTAACATATATTTTGTAATTGTTTGGTACCCCCCCTATGCCCAGGCTCAGAACTTGAGAAATAAGTGTGATTTCCTCCTGCATGGTCTCCCTTAGTTTGTGTTGTATGCTGCACCACAAGATTTAAAGATGTGGGCACTGCCATAGTGTATCAATTAGGTTACCTGGCATGTTGCATCCCTGGAGACTTTTATCATTGGCACTTCTACGAGTTTTGTGTATGCGTGTGATGGTGCAATATGCCTGGTGGAGGATTTGAGTCGTATCACAGACACATGCTCCAATGGTGACATCTATGGGTATCTACTTGCCTCCTCCCAAACAATGTCCTCCAGTTTTCCCCAAATCCTGCTCATGTGGAGTGTTCAATAAATCAGGGATGTTGCGTGATGCCACAGTGGTGCTGCTAGTAACCTATACTCCCAATAGGATGCGCACAACATTTTGATCAAGGCCATAAAGATTGGACTGAATCCTATCTTCTGCAGAATTGCCTTCAGGTACAACCGTTCAAGGGAGCCGAGCTCCTTCTCAGTGTCGCTGTTCTGTTTGCTTACCATACCAGTCTTATCCACTCTGTGCAGCATGAAGCCCAAATGATCAGGTGCTGTCAGTTTATCGATGACTTCATCGAACTGATAGGCCAAGACTTTGGCCAGAATCATGGCCTTGATGTTCATCAGAGATATGGGCCTATACGAGGCACATTCATGGGGCATGGAGTTTGCCTTTCTTGTGTATTATCACTATGTTTGCTATGCGGTGGTCCCTTTGCAAGTGTCGTTCCCACTGGGCCTCTTGAAACAGTCACAGTAGAAGATGCCTTAGAGGCATTTGAAGAATTCCGGGGATAGCCCATAACGATCTGGGGATGTTCTACTTTTGATTTACATAATAGCATCTTCAACCTCGGCCGGTATTATGGCCTTCTCTAGCCTCGTCAATTGAGAGATGTGGGGTTGTATATCTTCCACAAAACTTGTCAGGTCTCCCTACCTTCCCTCTTGCCCCGGGTGTTGTAACTGAGTGGAATATGTCGCAAAGGTATTTGTAGTTTTCTCTGAAGTCTTTGCCATGGCACCCACCGTAGTTGCCACTTCCTGGACCCATCTCTGACTCTCCTCCCTCTGTGCTAATCTTGTCAACAGCGTGCCTGCCTTGTTGCCCACCTTGGAAAAATTGTATTGCCTGGTCCTAGGGAGTGCTCTCACCTAATTTTCCGCTATTTGTAGGTATTCTTAGTCCCCATGGACATGGTGGTCAGGTGTCACCTAATCACCGTTTTGTAGGCCTCCCATTGCACCATATCAGAGTTGACCGCCCAACTGTTTTCTGTGAAGTAGTATTCAGTAGAGATCTCTTGGAGTCTCCAATGTTTATAAGTTCCAAGGAGTCAAGTCTCCAGTAAGCCCTATGCTTGAATTCCCTAGTCACTTTTATTCAGAGTATGGCATGGTTGAAGATGCACCTTGGCAGGAAGTCTGTTTCCCTGTACCTTACCACCTGTGTTGTGGGCACTAGATTATATTCCAGGATAAAGCCTCTGCTTCTCATGTAGAGTAGTGCTTTTTGTGCATGTGTACCCATCTCCAGAGATCCACCAGACCGAGTGGGTTTGTAAAATTTAAGGAGCTGTTTGTCTTCCATCGCTGTGTAGGCAGCAGGTGAGAATCTCTGTTCATGGTTGCATACTGAGGTTGTCATCCCTCTCCCATTCCCCAGAATCAAGATTCCCTCCAGTGCCTGCATAATCAATTTCCCCATTTTTTTCCAGAACTGTTGTCTGGAGTCCTGTTGGAAAATATAGGGAGGCCACTATTAGCTTTTTACCGTTCCAATCCCCAGCCACTGTAGCATAGCAAACCCTTTAGTCTACACTACACTTTTGTAACTGTTAAAGGGAGTGACCTGCAAGTCAGGATCCCCAACCCGTGGGAGCACAAAGTAAATCCATTCCTATTAATCTCACTGCCACTATGTTATATTTTTTCTGGAATCTGCTCTCGGCGTCATCTGCTCTTGCATGAAGTTTTTTAGGTTATTGCCAACATTTGGCAGACCTTAGCTCTGAGTGTATTGAGGGTGTCTGTATGCTCCTCCAGTGTATTTTCTGCCTCAGTGACCCTGGCAGATATTTTGAGAAAGTCCACTCAGAGCAGTTTGATATCCAGGGCAACCATATTGATCTTGCTCTCCAGAGCGGAGTGAGAGCTCTTTAGCACCAGTACAACTTCTTTCAGTGGGGGTTTTCCTGGCTGCATCACTCCTGTGGATCAATGATGTGTTCCAAGTCAATTTCTACCTTGCAATAGTTTTTATGGGTGATCTAAAGATTGAGTTTATCCTTTCTAATGATAATCCATTTCATAGCCGCATAATGGTTTGGAAGCAGTATATTGATGATATTTGTTTGGTTTGGAATGGCCAGACAAAGACCCTAACAGTATTTCAGGGTTGGCTTAATGGCAACTACAAGGACCTACATTTCATCCTTGCACAAAGTAGAGCAGGAATTTCCTTTCTTGATCTTACAATTAAAAAAGGATGGAGAATTGTATACATCTTCCTATTGCAAACCAACACAAAGGAACCCCCTGTTTGCCTACTCTAGTCATCATCCTAGGGCACCCAGAGATTCACTTCCCTACTCACAATTCTTGTGTAACAGGAGAAACTATTTCCTCGAACATTACTTTTTTTCAGACGCTGCTGTTCTATCAAACAAACTTATAACAAGGGATTACCCAAATACATTGATGAAAAGGTCAATGAAGAGAACCTGGTATTGCCCCAGAGAGGGACTTCTAACCTCCGAAATAAAGGAAAATAACGACAGACTGGTATGTGTTACTCTTTTTTTACTTGGTTCAGAAAGTATCTTGAGACACTGGGAGTGGGGTTTCTGAATGCAGGTAAGCTTACATTGGGGCACCCACTGTAGGAGGCTGGACTGGCTTGTAGTGAGTACCAAGGGGTACTTACACCTTGCACCAGGCCCAGTTATCCCTTATTAGTGTATAGGGTGTCTAGCAGCTTAGGCTGATAGATAATGGTAGCTTAGCAGAGCAGCTTAGGCTGAACTAGGAGACGAGTAAAGCTCCTACAGTACCACTAGTGTCATATGCACAGTATCATAAGAAAACACAATACACAGATATACTAAAAATAAAGGTACTTAATTTATATGACAATATGCCAAAAGTATCTCAGTGAGTACCCTCAGTATGAGGATAGCAAATATACACAAGATATATGTACACAATACCAAAATATGCAGTAATAGTATTAGAAAACAGTGCAAACAATGTATAGTTACACTAGGATGCAATGGGGACACATAGGGATAGGGGCAACACAAACCATATACTCCAAAAGTGGAATGCGAACCACGAATGGACCCCAAACCTATGTGACCTTGTAGAGGGTTGCTGGGACTATTAGAAAATAGTAAGGGTTAGGAAAATAGCCCACCCCAAGACCCTGAAAAGTGAGTGCAAAGTGCACTAAAGTTCCCCAAAGGACTTCGAAGTCGTGATAGGGGAATTCTGCAGGAAAGACACAAATCAGCAATGCAACAACGATGGATTTCCAAACGAGGGTACCTGTGGAACAAGGGGACCAAGTCCAAAAGTCGCAAGTAAGTCGGAGATGGGCAGATGCCCAGGAAATGCCAGCTGTTGTTGCAAAGAAGCTGCTACTGGACAGTAGAAGCTGAAGATTCTGCAGGAACGACAAGGGCTAGGAACTTCCCCTTTGGAGGACGGATCCCTCACGCCGTGGAGAGTCGTGCAGAAGTGTTTTCCTGAAGAAAGACCGCCAACAAGCCTTGCTAGCTGCAAATCGTGCGGTTAGGGTTTTTGGATGCTGCTGTGGCCCAGGAGGGACCAGGATGTCGCCAATTGCGTCTGGGGACAGAGGGGGCGTCGAGCAAGACAAGGAGCCCTCTCAGAAGCAGTCAGCACCCGCAGAAGTGCCGGAACAGGCACTACGAAGTGGAGTGAAACGGTGCTCACCCGAAGTTGCACAAAGGAGTCCCACGCCGCCGGAGGACAACTTAGGAGGTCATGCAATGCAGGTTAGAGTGCTGTGGACCCAGGCTGGACTGTGCACAAAGGATTTCCGTCGGAAGTGCACGGAGGCCGGAGTAGCTGCAAAAGTCGCGGTTCCCAGCAATGCAGTCTGGCGTGGGGAGGAAAGGACTTACCTCCACCAAACTTGGACTGAAGAGTCACTGGACTGTGGGAGTCACTTGGACAGAGTTGCTGGAGTCAAGGGACCTCGCTCGTCGTGCTGAGAGGAGACCCAGGGTACCGGTGATGCAGTTCTTTGGTGCCTGCGGTTGCAGGGGGACGATTCCGTCGACCCACGGGAGATTTCTTCGGAGCTTCTAGTGCAGAGAGGAGGCAGACTACCCCCACAACATGCACCACCAGGAAAGCAGTCGAGAAGGCGGCTGGATCAGCGTTACAGAGTTGCAGTAGTCGTCTTTGCTACTTTGTTGCAGTTTTGCAGGCTTCCAGCGCAGTCAGCAGTTGATTCCTTGGCAGAAGGTGAAGAGAGAGATGCAGAGGAACTCGGATGAGCTCTTGCATTCGTTATCTAAGGAATCCCCAAAGACAGAGACCCTAAATAGCCAGAAAAGAGGGTTTGACTACTTAGGAGAGAGGATAGGCTAGCAACACCTGAAGGAGCCTATCAGAAGGAGTCTGACGTCACCTGCTGGCACTGGCCCCTCAGAGCAGTCCAGTGTGCCAGCAGCACCTCTGTTTCCAAGATGGCAGAGGTCTGGAGCATACTGGAGAAGCTCTGGGCACCTCCCAGGGGAGGTGCAGGTCAGGGGAGTGGTCACTCCCCTTTCCTTTGTCCAGTTTTGCGCCAGAGCAGGGCTGAGGGGTCCCTGAACCGGTGTAGACTGGCTTATGCAGAAATGGGCACCATCTGTGCCCATGAAAGCATTTCCAGAGGCTGGGGGAGGCTACTCCTCCCCAGCCCTAACACCATTTTCCAAAGGGAGAGGGTGTTATACCCTCTCTCTGAGGAAGTCCTTTGTTCTGCCTTCCTGGGCCAGGCCTGGCTGGACCCCAGGAGGGCAGAAACCTGTCTGAGGGGTTGGGAGCAGCAGCAGCTGCAGTGAAACCCCGGGAAAGGCAGTTTGGCAGTACCCAGGTCTGAGCTACAGACCTGTGGGATCATGGGATTGTGCCAACTATGCCAGGATGGCATAGAGGGGGCAATTCCATGATCATAGACATGTTACATGGCCATATTCGGAGTTACCATTGTGAAGCTACATATAGGTAGTGACCTATATGTAGTGCACGCGTGTAATGGTGTCCCCGCATTCACAAAGTCCGGGGAATTGGCCCTGAACAATGTGGGGGCACCTTGGCTAGTGCCAGGGTGCCCACACACTAAGTAACTTAGCACCCAACCTTTACCAGGTAAAGGTTAGACATATAGGTGACTTATAAGTTACTTAAGTGCAGTGTAAAATGGCTGTGAAATAACGTGGACGTTATTTCACTCAGGCTGCAGTGGCAGGCCTGTGTAAGAATTATCAGAGCTCCCTATGGGTGGCAAAAGAAATGCTGCAGCCCATAGGGATCTCCTGGAACCCAAATACCCTGGGTACCTCAGTACCATATACTAGGGAATTATAAGGGTGTTCCAGTATGCCAATGTAAATTGGTAAAATTGGTCACTAGCCTGTTAGTGACAATTTGTAAAGAGAGAGCATAACCACTGAGGTTCTGGTTAGCAGAGCCTCAGTGAGACAGTTAGGCATCACACAGGGAACACACACCTATAGGTCACAAACTTATGAGCACTGGGGTCCTGACTAGCAGGGTCCCAGTGACACATAACAAACATACTGAAAACATAGGGTTTTCACTATGAGCACTGGGCCCTGGCTAGCAGGATCCCAGTGAGACAGTGAAAACACCCTGACATACACTCACAAACAGGCCAAAAGTGGGGGTAACAAGGCTAGAAAGAGGCTACTTTCTCACACCCACCTTTTGCATTCTGTAAAAATAAAGGTATCAAGAACTACCTAGTGGGACCCAGTATGCCACCAACTAGGTTAGATCGGACACTTCATGATGTTTGGGGACTTGCACCTCTTACAGGTCAAAAGAAATGCAAAAATTGTAGTGTGTGTGAGTTTACTTTTGATACCAAGGAAGTTGTTTATAATGATGTAAAAGTGCCCACAACAATTATCGAACTGTAATATAAGTCAACTTATGTACTCTCTACACTTCCCATGTAATCAAGTATACATATGAAAAACAACACAGAAGATTTGTGTGCAGATTTGACAGCATAGACAGCTGGCTGTGGTGCAATGTTGCTAATGCTCCTCTGGTCAAACACTTTACTGAATTTGGACATAGTGGGAACGATTTATATTGGCATATTATCATTGTGTTCAAGCCACCAACTATGGGATGGTGACATCCCTAAAATACTTAACATACAGGAGTTGAAGTGGATACCGCAGCCCAACACCCTGCATACTGGCCTCAACAGAATGGAAGACTGGACTTCTCTGTTATGAGAACAAGCTTGATCACTCATGAACTGTCTGCTTGGCTCTTTAATATTGAGCCAGGGGTGCTATAACATCCAGATGATTCTTGGTCTGCTATATTAATGAGTACTCATGGTTGGATGTATCTTTAGGGTAGCAGTATTATTACTCCTATGATATGTTGTTTTACCCTAATATGACAGTATGTGCACCTTTATGCATTTCTTGATCTACATGAATTCAATGATAGACATCATACTATTGGGACTATTATAATAGTGCACGATACATACTTGCTGTAGTTTTGGTAATTTATACCACAAGATACTTGATCTGATTGTGTGTGCAGTCTATATATTTAATGTTTATTAATTGAGGAAGTGTCCAGAGATTCTTTTGGTTATTCTTCCTTCTCCCCCTCTTTCGTGGGGTTAAAGGTAGGGACAGTATCTTCTTTGCTTCCTTTCTGCTCCATCTGATTTCTGGCAAATATGTACTCTTCCAATACGGTCACGGTTTGTATGTAATTTCTTGGACGATTTTTGGCATTTCCCTACTTCTCTTTTTCAAACTTTGTAAGGCTGGTATGTGTAGTGCAGGTGTCTCCAATCAGTCAATCATGAGCTACCAGTAGCTTCCAAACCGATTCAGAGAAGTTTGTGACCCAGAATTCATTTTTGATTAGCACATGGTCACATTTTCCTTTCACAGTTAAGGGAAGGCTGTGTTTATTTTTGCATTGCTATCATCAGGTTGCAGATAGCGGGGCCTGATAATGAGCAATGCTCAGTCAGATATACGACTCAGGGTGCAGCTGGGGCAGAGAAGTGAAAAACTGAAGTAAAGAGGTATTTAACTCTTAAATAGAAGTCCTCTTCAACCCAATATTGGAGGGTCAGAACAAAATTATGGGGGTCATTCTGACCCCGGCGGTCTCAGACCGCCGGGGCCAGGGTCGGCGGGAGCACCGCCGACAGACCGGCGGTGCCCCGCAGGGCATTCTGACCGCGGCGCTTTGGCCGCGGTCAGTGCAGGAAAACCGGCGGTCTCCCGCCGGTTTTCCGCTGCCCGTCAGAATCCTCCAAGGCGGCGCAGCATGCTGCGCCGCCTTGGGGATTCTGACACCCCCTACCGCCATCCTGTTCCTGGCGGTTCGCCCGCCAGGAACAGGATGGCGGTAGGGGGTGTCGCGGGGCCCCTGGGGGCCCCTGCAGTGCCCATGCCAATGGCATGGGCACTGCAGGGGCCCCCGTAAGAGGGCCCCGCTTGTATTTCACTGTCTGCATAGCAGACAGTGAAATACGCGACGGGTGCAGTAGCACCCGTCGCACCTTCCCACTCCGCCGGCTCGATTACGAGCCGGCTTCATGGTGGGAAGGTCGTTTTCCCCCTGGGCTGGCGGGCGGCCTTTTGAAGGCCGCCCGCCAGCCCAGGGGAAAACTCAAAATACCCGCCGCGATCTTCCGACCGCGGTACGGTATTTTGACGGCTCCCGCCGGGCGCACGGTGACCGCGCCCGGCGGGAGTCAGAATGACCCCCTATGTCTCTTAATGCTGTTAAATGGGAGAAAAATACAATGAAAAGTTACCCTAGTGATTCAGTTAACTCTGCATTACACATTTCTGCCATTTCAAAGTGTCACATTTACAAACAGCAGGCCTTTTGCTGCCAGTGGCCAGCAGACACTGTGCCATAAGCATAACTGAAAAATACAGTATTTTTTTAATGGGAGAAATTTAAAGTGCAGAAGAATGCTCCACATTTTTTACATTGTTTGCAGAACTTTTTTTCTGCACTTTAAATTTCAACCATTGAAAGAATTGTTGTTTATATTGTGTTATACATTTAATGGTGCCACATATGGTGAAAGGTATGCCCTGTGCCACAATTAGATACAATGTTGGCGCTCAATCACCCATAAACATATATTCTATTCATACGGACACATGATCATACATCCCCCATCACTAAAACACAAGGCAGCGCAGTCATATTGTCCCTAGTCAGAGTATTTTGTTTAAAAGTATCTGGCTCTACTGTATGGACATTAGGGTTAAAATCAATGTAGCTGGCTGTAGGGGTATCTGGTAACAACTCAAGTTGTTTCGGCTTTAATAGCTCACTAATATTTTCTCTGAACCGAAAGTAGCGCTCACTACAGAATATGCTGGAGACCCCTGGTCTAGTAGATGCATCGCCCCTGTGAGCGCACAGTTGCACGAATTGCTGTGTTGCCCAACTACAGGATTCTGATAAGAGCAAATGACACGTTCCTCATACTTGCGCAGCTTCATGGGAGTAATATGGCACTAGGTAACTTTCCTATGATATTTATTTATTCTTTAAAAATATTTGGGCCATTAATTGCCTTCCAAGCTGTGTACTTTCTCATTCATTTCATTGCACTATTTTGGATGTACATTGCATTGATGGGCTTGTTTATTTTATCGAACCTGGCCGAGCATAATCTGATGCCGGTTTTATATTGGTTTTTGCTTGGCGGCTATTGCACCCACTTTGGACATTACCTGATATGTCAATTTCTATCGCATCTAGACATGCCTCAGCTAGTTTTTTTTAATTGCTAAATCTTGTTTGTTTCACTCCCCCAGAGTGACATTCGTGAGCACTATTGTGTTTTTTTGGCAGCTCTTCGTATTGATGCTTTACCCCCTCCAGGTATTACCATGGTGATGTACCATGCTAGGTAAAAATAAAAAAAAAATTATTTAATTCTTGGTACTCGCCATTCTGCTCCCAGTCATTGATAATAGTTGTCACACTTCACATATGGAGTCCTATTTTGGTTTTGATTTTGCCATTAGAATTCACATATGGTAATCTTAGAGGAGCTATATGCTCTTGTGGTCACCATTATTTGCATGGGTGTCACATATGCCTTGGTTATGGCTGTGATCCATCATTAATTGGTTGGCCACTAATGCTCTTTTTCTTTTTTTTTCCCTTTCTTTCATGCATGTTTTGTCTTCTTTTCAGTGGGTCTTGGTCATTTTTATGTCCTTTTCCTCGGGCATGAATATTTATATGTCCTGATGAAGATACTATAACTTTGTGAAGAAACAAAACATTGTCTGCCCAGGCACTTGACTCTATCAGATTGTTGATATTAATGTATACTAGGGCAGATATTTTCTTTTGAAATTGTGACTATCCTACTTGACTGATTGCTACACATGTATGTCTGAGATTTGTAGTTGAATTATTTTTTGGTTTTTCCCCACCTATTTTTGTATTACTTTCAATATAGACAATTTTAATATGTAAATCGGATTACATGTATGGGCATGATTGTATCCCTATTACCCATATAAAGCTTCTTTATGCGTTAAAAACAGACCACTCTTCTCTTATCATGTGGATTAGTGGAAGGCAAATGTATCCTATTTATTTTACTGGGCCTGCTTTTGGAGCTTGTTATGACCCATGTTGGTCAGTGGTCCCATGTGACCGGTCACTGGCCACTTGTCTCCCTTTGTGAACCCCCTTTCCTAGTGCCCGCTGGGCAAGCTTCATCAAGCACCAATTTAGCCCATGTATTGTACTTGATGGTCTTTCTGTGTCACATCCAGTGCTATTGTGAAGCGATGTCCCACTTAGTTTTCAGGACACTGCCCTACCTGCTATCCCATTGTATGGCAGTGGTGCTATCACACTTCCCCTGGATCTTCAGGCATTCAGCAGACGTCCCATGCCAGCTCCAGCCCCAGACAGGCTCACTCCTGTCTCTGCATGTGCAGGCTGCTCATCTGGCCCCTGGTACCCTATGTCTTCTAGCATCCATTGCGGCCAGGAGCCCTCCAGCCATCTCTGGTTCCCAGGGGCTTGCCCTGTGCTGGAGCCGCAGCCATCAGATGTAGCTCAAATCACTCCCCAGGAGCTGGCTGCGAGCAGCGATGTGTGGTCTCTCTCGCTCCTCAATTTGTGTGGGTCACATGCTCAGTTCCGGATCTGCTGACTGTTATGACACCCCCCCACCCCCTTGCAGCCAGGCGCCAACTTGTCTCTAAACCCTGGGGGTCAATCTCACTTCAGGGTTGGCTTAAGGATGCAGTGGTCCATGACCCGTTTTCCGACTGCAGCACCTAGATTGTCTTCCCTGCCATCTTCTGCTTTCCTTCATACTTTTGTGGCATCAGCCTTCCCATAACCTCACACCCCTGCTTTGCAGGTACCCACAATGTCTCAGGATCTCATTAGGGACTTCTTCCGGTCACAGATTTGCTGCCCTGTACATCCAACCCGCGCACTTTGCCACTGCTCCACTCTAGATGGCCACCATATTGCCATGGCACCAGTTCTCTCGCCCACAAGCACTCTCCTGCCAGCAGTCTCCAGAAGCCCAGGATTTTCATGGGGGACAGTCAACAACCTACTGATGTAACAGGATTATGGCCGGTGGTGCCTTTGATTGCCGGAGCCCAAGCCCACCTCGTCATCTTGCTTCGGCTGCTTGGCCACATCCCCAACATACCGCCACTAATCAAGGGCCCATCACATTTATATGCCACAGAACGGAATCCCCAATTGAAGCAACCTCTTGCCAGTCATCAACCAGCTTGCATACCGTTGGGCCTGCAAACCCAGCTATCCCCCAGTTGAAAACTTCTGAGTTGATCATTGGCCTTTGGAAGGACTAATACTTGTGTACAGAGACCAATGCTTGTTTGCAGAGACCAATGCTTGTTGGAACTAATGCTTGTTAGAGACCAGTGCTTGTTTGGAAACACTTGTTGCACAAGCCTCCAGCATTCCTATGACTCAGACTGGGTGTAGCTGGATGCAGTAGGTATTTAAACCACACCCGTCCTGAATGAATTGCTTGCAGTAAAGGTCACCGGCTGTAGAGAAGGAATCTGTGTTCCTCTGCTTTTGGTCTTCATGTTCTGTTCTGTCCAGCATCTTGAAGGCCGCTTCTAGAAGAGGAAGAGACCAAAGTAATTACCCCTTGAAAAGGCGGTAACGCGCTGCGTGAAGTTTAAGAACATTTATTGTTAAAACTTGAGACATGCTGACTTGAAACTTGGTAAGCGAATGTTCCAGGATGCGATGCGCCTAAAAGGACACATCTTTGGGTTTTAAGGTCATTGGGATGTTAGCTGCTTGTCATTTTATAACTCTTATTGTAGTTGCTTACATTATACCACAGAAAGGAGTTTCTATTGAACAATTATTATGAAAAGGATATACTGTGAATAAGTTTATTATCGCTGAGTTTATTGGGGCATTACTATTGTTCTTAGCGATATGATGCACTGTGCATACGGTTAGTATCGCTGAGTTGAAAGTGGCATTTGTATTGTTTCAAATTATTGCTGGAGATGCAGAACATTCTGTGTCTGGCACATAAAGGAAGTTGAAGCTTATCTTTGCCATGCTCAAAATTACGCTCTGATGTAACAGTGAAAAGCCGGTTGTTCATTAAGTTGAACGCTTTTGATTAACCCAATGTTTTCATAGTAATACAACGTGAACCGTAATCCTTGATATTAACCCTATGTTTTCAGTGTGATTTAAACACTGAATTGCGTTCCTCACAATACTAGCACTGTACAATGATTGACCCATGAATATCTGGAGAATCTAATTCCCTGAGAGTTTATTCTTGTTTCTGTTACATATGTAAATGTCTGAGTTGAATGAGTCAGCATCTTGGGAAATCTCATCAAGTTGAAACAGGCAAGATATCCACTGTCAATATCTGGCGGTCACGACGTGGTGCAGCGACTTCCATGGAGTTGCGGACTTTGGCGGGGCTGTAGCGATGTCAGGCCTGCGATGGTCTTGACACTCCAGTGAGGACCACGGATTCGGTTGCAGGCAACGTCACAGGATTCATCAGTGGCGTTGGTCATGAGTCATATTTCTATCTGCTCCCAAAGGGAATCTGCACTTAAATAATATTTAAAGGCAGCCCCCATGTTAACCTATGCGAGAGATAAGCCATGCACAGTAAAAACTGAAATTGGCAGTTTTTCACTGTCAGGACATATAAAACACATTAGTATATGTCCTACCTTAAACATACACTGCACCTTGCCCATGGGGCTACCTGGGGCCTACATTAGGGTTGCCTTACATGTAAGAAAAGGGAATGTTTAGGCCTGTCAAGTGGGTACACTTGCTAAGTCGATTTGGCAGTTTAAAACTGCACTCACAGACACTGCAGTGGCAGGTCTGACCCATGTTTACAGGGCTACTTATGTGTGGGGCACAACCAGTGCTGCAGGTCCACTAGTAGCATTTGATTTACAGGCCCTGGCACCTCTAGTGCACTGTGCTAAGGACGTATTAGTAAATCAAAGATGCCAATCATGGAAAGTCAATTAGTCATATATTCTACATAAGTGCACTTGCACTTTAGCACTGGACAGCAGTGGTAAAGTGCCCAGAGTAACAAAAACAGCAAAGACAGAATTCAGCATACATCAACAACCTGGTAAACAGAGGCAACAAGTTTGGGGAGACCATGCCAAAGATGCCAAGTCTAACAGCTACAGTTTTACTACGTTTACTATTGACTCCCACGACACCATATAAGGCTCAGGAAGGCACGACTTTCTTGCAGCTGTTGCACACTCACTATGCTAAATCCAACTCCTTTCAGTTTGTGGCTGCAAAGTGGGGAGTGTCGGAGACTGTATTTAAAGGCTCACATTCTTTGAGGTGACTGAGCCTGTCTACCGTGGAAACTAAGGTAAACATGCATGAAAAAGCACTCCTAGGTTCCTTACAGAGCGTGATCTAAATTACGAAAACCGTTAGTATTTGATACACAGGGATAGTCAGTGAGAATGTGGCATATGTCCCGTCCACAGTTATGCTATGACTAAAATGCAGTTAGCATGCTGAACATCTATTATGTTCTGACGGTGGACAAATATGTCAAGCAGGACAAGGCATGTTTGCAAGTACAATACTGGCTGAACAAAAGTGTCTAGAAGGTTTTTGAAAGCAAGGCATTTTTCGGCATGCTGCTCTAGTGTTATGTAGGGGTTTTTATGGGTGTGTCAAGAGTTTGAAGAGTTGTGATTGGGGAGCCAGTGATGTTCTTTGAGGTTCAGGGTATGTGTGTTCTCTGTTTTGGAGTCCTCTGCTTAGTTGAGTGAGGGACTAATTGAGTATTGATGTGAGTGTGTCACCGATAGGGTTGAGTTTTTTTAGTGATGATGAAGTGATGGCATGTTTATCTTGACTATCGTTATTCTACCTATGTGATATCGCTGCAAAAGCACACCTGGTCTATACTTTTCCTACCTGTTCATGTATCTGTCCCCATCAAAGTCCTAACTAATCCTGTATACTTACTAATCGAACCTCTACTAACACCTTCTGTTGGTAATTATCCAAAGTGTAAGAAACCATGTCTTTCATCTGCCTTAGCACACTTATTGTGCTAAATCTAAATCTTCCTAGTTTGTGGATGCACGTTGGGGGGTGTCCAAAACTGCCTTTTAAGGACCACATTACTCAAACCGAGGGACCATATCTACCTTAGGTTTTCCCACACAGGGTACACTGTGACACAGCGACCTATGTTCCATCTGGTGACTGTAATGCACTTGTTATATGGCGATCCACGTTCTGACAGCAGATGAAGGTGTCAAGAAGGCCACAAGCAAGTCATTGATTTCCTCAAGTAGAAGAAAACCATTTGTATGGCTGCTTGCCTAGTGAAGTAGTGGTCCATGAAAGTTTTGTTTACAAACACAGCCATCGAAAGGTATATGTTGCATCAGCTCCACTTCAGTCAATTTCCCAAAATTTGATAACATGGAGCAAATGGAAAAACATGGGGCGGGGCTGAGATGGGATCTGGGGTCAGTAAGAGTCGCCTGCCTCTCTCTTTGGTTAGAGCAGATTCTGCAATGACCACAACATTGAGCGTTTCCAGCTGTTTCAAGAATGCAGTCAGCAAAGTGTCAATCTCCAAGCCTAGCCACATCCTCCAAAGCATATGAAGAGGAGGCTGATTCTAAGGTAGCACTAAGACTTTCAGTGATGGTCAACTGAGAGTCAAAGAAAGACACAGGTTTTTCTGTGGTAGATCTGACGACAGCAACATATGCATTGTATGTTGCCATCTGGTTCAGGTGGGTGAAGAGCTTCTTATACCAAGTGTGAGATTTACGACTTGTGTTGCATGGCAGAAGAACCCTCTCATTCTTATCTACTCTGCCCATGTATGCATTGTAATTAAGCATACAGGTGGGCTTGCAAACTTAGACCAACTGACACCAAACCGTGACGGGGGAAGTGCTCTCATCATTGATAGTAGTGAACAAGTACACATCATGCATATTAGAGGACTTGCCTCCAAAGTAGTTCATTGGAGCACAGTGCAATGCTCTGGGATTTGTTGAGCTACTTACAAACAAGCCCCTGCAGAAATCCTTTGTGACAACATCAAATTGTACTGCAAGCCATAGTGTTAACTTTGTACAACTCACTGAACAGCTCTACTCCTATATATAAGTTGTCCACTTAAACACTATAACCTTAATGAAGTAGTGGCTGGAGAAGCTCCCATACAGTCTTTGCCGTGACTCCTAGCATTGGAGGGCAATCTACAGGTTTTATAGCAGAGTTCTTCCCTATATACACCCTCAAGCTGTTTACATACCCAGTAGAGCTTTCTTACACAGCATGTACAACTTGCTGCCATAGCAAGCTCTTTTGCTTGATATGTATTGCTTCAACAGCAGCCGCCCTTCACACAGGCTCAAGGACTCATCATCGGATATATTCTTTCCAGCAGTATAAAACTGTGGAAACCTAGCAAACAAATGTTCCACGACAGGCCACATTTTGAAGACCCTGTCAAGGTCTGGATGGTTGAGGGGCAATGAATCAGAATTATCATAGAAATGCAGCACAGCATATTCTCCAATAGCAAAAGATTATCTCTGATCATGTATGTTGTGAACATGGGTGTTCACATCATACATTTATATGCCCTCACCATGTACAGATTTATCATCAATAATTTTACTGAAAAGGTTACAGTGATATTATAAATGATGTCAAAGAAGATGTCATGAGTGATGGAATGTTTCAGGTAATTAGTAGTGCATGGCGATGGCTGTCGTTATAGTTACTTTCTGGCATGTTATAATTATAGCAGCTGAATTTCTGTTGTTTTGTGCCTGTAAAATCTGAACCTAAATATAACATCCCTGTAACCTTTGTTTTTTTAGTAAATTTCTAAGGTTTTTTCCTAATTCTATTTCCTAACTATAACATACCTCTTATCTTAGTTTTTTTTCATTACATTTGTAGGGTTTTTTTTAACATTAAGTAAGATGTCCTGTGCAATGCACGGTGAAGGAGTGGGGTTGGACACAGGGCCTGGCTTCCTAATTTCCTTATTCAATGCAGCATTTTCAATAGAAAATCCATTCCAGTTTTCCACTTTGATTCCATTAAGATGACCTTCAAATGGGGCACACTTGTAGCATACATTCAGAATGTTCGCATTCTAGTTGCACATTAGAATAGTGTAAACTGCTAGTCACCAGGGAGTTAACTGGCAGTCTTCTACAGGTGTTGAAAGTGCATGTTTCAGTCTGCATCTCTGAATGTTTTAAAGAAATAGAAGTGAAAGATTTTTGAGAACTCACTTAAAACATGTAAAAAAAAAAATCTACAACACAAACCATAATTTCTATTACAAAATGACCCCCTTCATTTTGCTCCTTTCTGAATTAAAAATGTTACCAGTTTGATTAAATCAAGATGGCTTCAGGTGTGCCACATTTGTCATAGTAAGACTGTTAGTGCTTTAGTTGTTCTTTAGAAAACTTTGTGAGGCTGCAGTAGAACACAAGTGAATCAACTGACAGCCTGCTTCTGTTGGAAGTACAACCGGAGTATATTTTAGAACTCACTTAAAACTTTTCCTAATTTTTCTTACTACAGCACTAAGCATAATTTCTATTACAAAATAAACCCCCTTGTTTTGTTCCTTTCTAAATTAAATGTTTTAATGTTAGCAGTTTGATTTAATCAAGATGGCTTCAGGTGTGCCACACTTTTGTCATAAGTAAGACTCTTAGCACTCTAGTGGTTCTTTAGAAAACTCTGGCAGGCTGTAAGTAGAACACAGAGGAATCAACTGCCATCCTACTCCTGTGGAAGTACATGTTTTACTGTAAATATCTGACTTCATTCTCATATGGCTGAGAAAGTTAGTGTGAATTTACAGAAAATATGCTCTCATTTTAGCGTCTGGTGCACCTTCCATAACCTCTATAGGAAGATCAAGAGAAAACAATTTTCTCTCAAACATGCTTCAAGAAATCCTAGTAGGATAAAATCACCTTAGAACACACCACAATTCCTACAATCAGTATGGTACCATCTACAAGTGATTTGTATTGTAACTAAAATCTATCACCCTTTATACGTTCTCCTTTTTGTGTCTCTCAAAACTACAATGCATTCAAATGGGGTGCCATCATGTATAATGGTCCCAAGATGGCTGCCAATGCTTTCTGGTTGAAATGCTGGTAGCCAATCAAATCTCTCCATGAGATCTGTGCTTAGGCTCCGACCAGATATACAAATTTGGTTTTCTATAAATATCTCAAAAACTACTGAACGGATTTACAACAAATCACAGAAAGTGTTCTTTCTGGACCAAGAGCTACCTTTCTGTCAAATTTGGTGTATTTCTGTCCAGTGGTTCAGGCTGTAGTCTTGTTCAAAATCACTATGGAATTGAACTTAGGGAATACACATTTTGGGACCCCCCTTTTTCTCAGCCCCTGCTTGAAAGATCATCCCAAAACTTTCCAGACAGCAGCTGAAATAACTACTACTTAGTGGCGACTGCCACACACATATATATATATATATATATCTCAACAGCAACTGCTCACAGCGGCCCTCGAGGGGTGGTGCATCAAAACCGGCAGAGCACTCCGGTTAATATCCATACAAAATTCTAAACATTTCAACAGTAACGCACACATGGGAAGTCAAAAGCTGGTAATTTTATTACCACACACTGTGTGTGGTAATAAAATTACCAGCTTTTGACTTCCCAAGAGTGCGTTACTGTTGAAAAGTTTTGAATTTTGTATGGATATATATATATACAGGTCTCGTGTGCTGCTGTTCTCAGGTCGTCGAACCCTCACATACATTTTTTTTTTTTTTTTGTCACTTTCCTTCCCTGGGGGCCACAATCAGCCCAATAGAGAGAACACACATTTCAAAACAAATTAGGGCCAAAATGTGGCCGGACCCCATTAAAAAAAATTATATTTTAATTTTTCATTTTTCCCTGGGGGTGCGATCACGCTTTTGTATTCAGAATTTTGTGCCCCCGGGAGTATTGGCCCTTGTGGTGAAATGTCCCTAGTGGCCTAGTGTGTTTCCTGGATCTGGAGATGACTACAATCCACAACTAGAAAACTGTTTCAGGAAAGAATCATTTGAATGGGGAGACTCTCCCCTTTTCAACAATGCCTCTCTGAAACTTGGGGTGGCATCGCAGCCCCAGAAAAACCCACCAGTGCGAGAAAAAGCTTCTACCTGCTTGCTCCCCTGCTTAAGGTGGGGAAACTGAGGTTGGTGCACCAACATCACGTATAGGCGAGAGGGGCGGTAGAAGCATTTCCTGTCCTTGTTGCTCCTTTTCACGGTCCCCGCCGTTGGTCAGTGACCGCCAGACTAACTGGGGAGATATTAGTTTCAGTCTTTGGTTGATGGGCACACATAAGGGGCTTAAGGGGCTTTCAGTCAGGCCTGTGCATCTAATAGCCCTCTGGTTCCTAACCTGTGATATGGAGACCCCTGGGGTCCGTAAAGCTTACTTAGCAGGTATGTATCGGCTTAGACAATGAATAATATTAACAGATTAATAACGTGTGTTAACAAATAAATTGGCTACATGTGCAACTGACAATTTTATAGCTTACTGTAAATTTAAAGGAATTTGAAAATGGAGGCTAAAACAATCGTCAGATTGATTAGTGGGAGTAGTGTGGGTGCATTAAGCAGAATATATTATGGATGATATGCGGCTTCAATTAAATTTACTCCAGCATTACTATTAAAGTTGCTTTTTTTTAAATGTTTATCTGTAAATTAAGATGCGTTATCATTTGTGTATGTGTTTGATGAATGCTTGTGTATTGTTTTGAGATTTTAAACACTGACAATGTTTAGTCCGGGATCCCCGGCTTTCAGTAATGACTCAGTGGGGGGGGTCCCCGAATTCCAATAATGATTCAGTGGGGGTCCTTGTGTTCCACAAAAGTCACAAGGTTGGTAACCACTACATTAGCATGTTGCAGTGTCCTTCATGCGTTGCTGACAGCATGTGGCAGCAGGTGAGCCCATTCCTGCCCTTAATTCCTTTCTGTGTGAATGACAGCATCGGGTCAAAGCATTATGTTGTCATCCACACACACAAGAATACACTTAAATGTAAGGGCTGGTAGAACAATGTTTTGTTTATTACTTATGGTTTTATTATGTTTTCATACTTTTGAGAGGGCAGACCCCCCACTCCCCTACTCCTTGGGCACATTTAATTATTTTCTTTTATCGGACAAAACCAGTCTGCGCACTTGGACAGCTATGTTCGTATTTTTTTGTTGGACTGTACAAAACATTCCAAATGGGCTGTCTGTGTGTGCATGTGGATGGGTACCTCCGAAAGTTCTTTTTTTGTTGTTTTTTTTATGAAGCTATACTGTAGGAACCATTCCAAAATGGCTACAATGCATGCACACACAAGGGATCTATCTTTGATTATTTTTGTGAAGCATTCAAAGTAGCCACCCCTGAAAGCCCATGTGACCACATGCAACTATCCATTGTATAGCTATTTTAACTATATTTTAGACATGTTGTTTTAAGTTAACCAGGCCTGCCGCTGTGCAATTTAGCCCTGTTACATTTTATTCAGCATTGCTTTACTTTTGCAATAGCAACATTTGTGGTGCTGTTTTTATTTTCTTTATCTCATTGTACTTTCGCCTAGAAAAACATTATGTTCTTAGTAGGACATTTATTTCATTTTGTGCTTTCTCCAAGGCTACAGTCAAATAGGGTTACTGACAAACGTGTTATGCTGTGTCTCCAAAATCACAGAAAACGCACACTCATAAATGGGGACTATGGGCCTGATTACAACTTTGGAGGAGGTGTTAATCCGTCCCAAAAGTGACGGTAAAGTGACGGATATACCACCAGCCGTATTACGAGTCCATTATATCCTATGGAACTCGTAATACGGCTGGTGGTATATCCGTCACATTTGGGACGGATTAACACCTCCTCCAAAGTTGTAATCAGGCCCTATTTCTTAGAATGTCAGCTGTTTTATTATAAAAAGACCCCTTTTGTCACAGACAGGTTAGAGGGAGATTCTAGTGACAGTATGGTAGGACTATTCTTGTGTTAGTAACCTGTTTGTTCTTATTGTGTTTTATCATCCTAGTTAATGAAATACATGCCTTTTTATTGAAGATGCAGTTATTTCAATACATCCTTATTGAACCATATCCTGCCTCTGTTGTCTTTGCCTGTATGAGACCCATTGGGAACTGAGAGGAAGGGATCTGATCGACCACGATTCCCCTGAGGAGGCTTCCTTGTCATGCTCCTGGTTGCCACAATCATCTAGGCCAGGATGAGGCACTGCTAGTTAGCTGGAGAACCCGTATTAGGCCAACAGGGGGTCATGTGGTGTGCAATTATACTTAGTAGCCACACTCAATGTGATCCTGTCTCCCAAATCCAGTAGCCTCATTAGCATAATGAGAACCTACGCAACATGGCACCACCAGCGTTTGGTCAGGCACTAATATTCGGATCCTCCTAAGTATCTCTGTCTCATTTAAGGCTAAAGACACCTCAATACTATATACGGAGAAATCCATGATATTGTCCATGGTATTGAGGATTCCCTCCTTAGCTAAATAGGTAGTACCTATCTTGAGCTGTAGGTTATTCAAGCTTGAACCCTAAAAGGACTAAATCCCGACTAGGTGTCTCTGAACATAAATCTGAACATAAATCTGAACATAAATTTACTATTAAAATGGTGAACCAACAAAGAGTTGCAATTGCAGTAAATATGTGACCACCCCTTACTGCACATTTATCGATAAATGGCCTAACGGCTCGGGGGGGTCCAGTTACCTTTGTTGTTGAGGCTCATCCAGCCTATAGAACAGATATTTTTATTCTTGTGTCACCTTTCCAGCAGTAGATGGGAACACAAATACATTTCACCACTATACACCTGCAAACATACCTGCACAATACAGAGCTTTTGCATATTTAGAACTTTATCTTATCAAGACCTAACAACTGGATTGATGGCGCCCTACCACATACAATATTACATGTTAGGTTAGGCCCTCTGAGCAATGATGGCGTGACCTGGCCTTTATTGGCCACATATACACCATTCCCTGATGCAGCAACCTTAGCAGTAGCTGAGGTTTGCCACCTTTATATAGAGCTCATGACAATATACAGATTATTAGTACAGTGTATCATGCAGATATTAAATAATAACCCAGCATGTGCTGCCCCAGTGAAACAACATGCAGTCACGCCAGGCATTAACACTGCGACTGTACATTTGATCATGGGTAAGGTACCCATCAAGCAGGAAGAAAATCCGTTTTGGTTAGCTCAAAAAATAAATGCTGTGGAAGCAGTTTTTCCTCAAACAGGGCCTCAGGATAAACATAGAATTCTCACTATGTGCTTGCCATTCAGGATGGTTCCCACAGTTGATAACTGCAATAGATGGGGCACGGTATTTGCCATGCTCTATACCACCGCACACGGTACACCAACACTTGCCAATCTTCCGGAGTTGTTAAAACAAATTCAAGATGAATATAGGGCTACCCTGGCCCTAGATTTGGGGATGAGGTTAATGAGCAACTTTGTCATGGTATCCTCAATTATATTAAGTAATCTTTAAGTGGAAGCAGTTGCGCTTGCAGTGCTCATGCGGCTCTGTGATGTTCCTCCACAGGTTCAAGAACGGGAGCTACCAAAGATTATCGCAGAGACCTATTCTAGTATTGGTTGAGATAGTCTGGGGGTCAAACCTATTTAACCACAATTTCAAGGCAGATCTAATAAAGACACTACCAATACGAATAGGAATTGTTAGATGAAGTCAGGAGCCTGGCACCCCAAGCCCAGGGGAAGCGCATTATTGTCATATCCCCGATTCCAGCCTTTGAGGCTGTTTCTAAATTGAGCGTTCCAAACGCTAAAGTGCTACATCCACGTTGGATCCAATGGGCATCACCTCTGAAAGCCACTGATGTTGATTGTCTTTGACTCCAAATTACAGACCCAAGAATTCTTACCTTATGAATTTGAGTATCCAGTCCCAGCAAATACATTGCCTATCAAACAATATCATAAATGATGGTTCAGCCCAACCAGCGATAGGAACATAGCATCAATACTCCACTGCTTGCACAGTCTGGAGTGGTTACATGACAGATGGCAAGTTCCATCCACAAAATACTTACACGCAGACTCTAGGAGATTGTACTGCACAACTTGCAGAGCTCAGGCCTCTGGTGATGGCACTTTAACATACGGATCCTTAGCATATGACATTGATTGTCTGTGATCCGTACTACTGTGTCCAGTCCTTCAATGAATATCTGCATTACTGGTGCTAAAATGGGTTCAGAGATTCAAAAGGCAACACCGTTAAACACAGACTTCTGTGGGGGAAAGTAGCGGAGCTGAAAGAAATGCTACCTAATGTCCATATTGTGTATATACTAGGACATCAGCGTGTTGGAATACACGTTGAAGGCAATACCCTAGCTGATGAAGCAGCCAAATCTGCAGTAGCCCTGAATTTTGTTGCCACAGTAACTTGTTCTAAGCTAAAAGTGGATGATGAAACACTGGCAGCCGTAACAGCTTCGGCTGACTGCACACCTTTCCCTAAGCGTATCCTGCTAAATATTCCTTCTGGATGGCAGGCTTGTTTGATGCACAAGTAACAATACCAGGTGTGGGAGTTCGAGTAATTCCCAATAAAGACGTAAGACCTAAGTTAGTAAAAGCAGTGCATAAGGGAGTTGCTTCTGCCCATGCTGGTGTGGCGACTACAATTTCAATATTACAATCACAATATTGGTGGCCAGGTCTATTTAAACATACCAAGCAGTATGTCCTTTGTTGTGACATCTGCCAACAAATAAGAGAGTCCACCGTGAAACGCCACCGCAGACACCCCTCCTGATTTCGAACAAACCATTACTACGTGTGTACCTGGACCATTCTGGTCCCCTGACACCAGATGGTGTATACAAATACATCCTAGTCGCTGTTGACTCGTGCTCCAGATTTCTGTGGGTCTGGCCACAATGCTTGGTTGACGCTCAAACTGTTATTAAAGATTTATGAGTCATTATCGGTACATATGCTGTTGTGGGTTTCCACTTGGACCAGGGCCCTGCTTTTGCCTCAAGGGCTTACAGGGATGCCATGGCTTCATTAGGGGTCCAACTGCATTACTCGTCTCCATTTTATCCCAAAGGAAATAGTGTCATGGAGCGGCGAAACCGAGATTTAAAGCAATCCTTAACAGCTAGAGTATTAGGCACGGGTTGTAGCTGGCTCACACACCTATATGGAGTCCAGAGAGCACTTAACAATCTACCTAGAAGGTCCCTGGGTGGGCGTGCATCATACAAATGCCTTTTTGGAACTTGAATGTATGTTCCAGTTCTTGATGGTCCTGGGGTGGAGGCCGCGGATACACCCTTTGACATAAATTAACGTGTCACTGTCTTGTAGGACTTACAACAGTTTCTTGATGACAACTTATCCGCAAATGCTGCCCCCTTTGGAATCAGGGATTGTACCAGTAACATCTACTGGCTGGATTCCAAAACTTGGGGATCAAGTGCGTGAAAAGATTGCTGTGAAAAAGGAATTTGGTCCTTCTTATCGTGCACCGGTTCCAGTCCTAGGAATACACTGTACCAGAACTGTGATTCTACCACTGCTGCCTGGCTCTAAAGAAAATAGCTTTGTCTCCATCAACAATGTCAAGCTACACCATATGGCCGATCCTGCACAGCAGATCTAGAGGACTCCTGAGTAGTGCCCAAGTTCCTCCCACTGCAGACCAGGATGTTCCCCTACAAATCTTCAACAGCAACGTTTATACCTCTCTGAGCTTGGGGAGGGTGGAAAATGAGCTCAATTAGTTCAACTTACAACTACTTCTACAATCAGTAGTGAAAATAATGAGCAATTTCTTAAAATTTCTACACAAACAGATGTCCTAATTTACTATGAACCACCAAGGGAGTTCTCAGCAAGTTCTCCTCTTCAAAACACAGCTCCAGTTTTTTCACATACAGATTCTGGCTATTTTGTCTAGGTTGGTGACACTTGCAGCGACTCATCTGCCTCTACTGCAACAGAACTGTCAAGAGCACGTAAGCTGATACATTGTCCTAAAATTAACTGTCTAATTCATCCATCGATTTATCTATGACTTTTATTGACTGTACTTGCCTTTCTCCTTTGGATTGGGTTTGTCATTGTCTTCTTTCTCCTGATGCATGGTCATTTTCTTCCTGAACGCTCCACAGTAGAACTGGTGAATTCGGTTTTAAAAACGAATTTTTCATTGCACAGAATTCACAGGGAGTCGTCTCTGGTGAACATTACAGCCATAACAATTCCTGATGGGATTGTTTGGGACAAAGTATTATTCCATGTATATATGGGCCTACTGAGGTTATTCAAATACCATATGTATTTAAACTTTCCATGACAGATGTGATCACACCCAGAGTGGTCTCTGATGATTGGGATGTGAAAACTATTGATGTTCTGATGTCTGATCTAAAGTATTACACAGTATTTGACAATGAACATGTGTACCAGTTTGAAGGAAATTATGGAGACATGTTCTGTTATAATTCTTATGGACATTGTTACATTTACAGAGCAGGTACCCCAAAGACTATTTTTTAAATAGATACAATGGGAACACTGCCCGACTCCACCAGTAGGCAGCTTTAAAACGTATAAAGAGAAATTTGCATATTTTTCTGGGCACAATGTCAAGAATGCTTTGTTTTATAATTTTAAATTGCCGAAAATACAAAGTCAACATGTTTTATTGACAGCTACAAAACTGACATACTCTGATTCATTTGTTTACCGATTGTCTATAGAAGGCTATGAATACTGGTTGAAGTAAAAAAAAGAAGTGTGTGAGGAACAAAAAATTGGCAAATAAGAGGAAGAGAAGCTTTATTTAGAGCATGTATGATTCCTGTTCGAATGATATTTTTAAATGAAACACTACAACAAACAAGCTGTTTCGGCATAGCAAACATTAAGTAACTGAATGTGCCCAGTATTCCCACCGCTCCTACATTTTACAAATGGCAAAACTATATAAACGTGTCCGAAGATCAGCTCAATGAATGGGTCCAGAGTGGTACATTTAACACATCATTTTCACGTCCTGGTAGGTGATTATTGTGGCCTGCAGACACCAATGAGTGCTATGCTTGTTTTGTTAACTCCTCTGGGGGGTTAATAATGAATAGGTCGGACCCTCGCTATATGTCCTCAGAACACTCTGGTATAGTGACAACATATAGGGCCAGATGTAGCGGAGGTTTTTCCCCATTCTGTGTCTATGGGAAAAAGTGTTTGTACATATGGCCCATAGTGTAGGGAAACTATGCCAGCAATCGATGAAGGTCTCCTCACTAGATGCCGTCAAAGAACATCTAAGTCTCCTGTCCAATAACCCAGAATTACAGGATGTCCTGTTAGGCCACAGGACATTTTGTAGAAAACCTTTGTTATATGCTGCATATAATGAAATATGGAAGCTTTCCCAACAAGAGGCAGCTGCCCGGTTAAGGCAAATAGATCAGGAAAACCTACAGAAAGGATAAGCGTTGTAGATAATGAGATTAACACGTTGTCCGACCGAATATACTCCTTAAATAACATTGTATCCTCTGCAACAGATATAGTGATGTATCTATCTTTTGCAACATGGACAAATTCAGTCAAGATCCATTATGCAGTTAGGTTGGGCACTACAACCATTAAAAGCAGGTTGCGTTACCTGGCAGCAAGTAAGCGCAAGCGAGATTTTTTCCACATTTAATTTAACGTGACAACAACAAATAATGGCTAAGAAAGAAGCAACATATGTCATGTTGAAAATTGAAATGTTAGAAAAGTTGCCTTTTACTGTGGCTGAAATCCCATCTGCTGAATTGCTAATACATGGGGTTACAAATCCGCCCATTTCAACACTTCAGTTTACATCTTGTGTGAAACACATTCCAGAGGGCAGATATGAAAGGCTGGAATATAGTTACATCCACCAAGTGTGGGGGCTTTCTTTCTTGTACAAATGTTTCAATGGCATGAAATAGGTCTTTCTTAGCAGTAGTGAATGCAAGACTTCTGTGAGCCAATCAATAGTTTGTATACAGCTGTCCGTGCAGGGGGCGTATAATGCCTTTGTGGCAAATTTGGCTTGTTATTTGAAGGGAGTCCCAGTCCCCTTGATTAGACCTGCGTTCCAGATGCTCTCCAATGGAAGCTATGTGCTCCTTAACAGTGAGAGCTGTTGTGGAATGTGTGCAGGAATATCATATGTCGTTTCGGTCTCCCAAATTGTTAGGTGCTGCAGGAATGTCCTGTTTTCCCCTTACACAGTTTCATGGACTAGCAGATGTTTGGCCTCATATTGCTGCTTCCGATGTGAATTTTCACAAGTTGAGCAGACTAAAGGCTTTATTGTTTAAAAAACATGGCGCTTATATCTGCAAGCATGACCTATGAGCTTCACGTCATTGGCGGAGATTCAGTACCTTTTAACTACAAACTTTCCAAGACCCTTTGGTGAACTCGTGCGACTAATATTAGATGCGTCCAGTACTAATGGAACTGCCCACTGCTTTAAGGCTGTTGGTTCTGATTTTGCTCACACCTTCTCCTCTATATTCAGTTTAATACCATCAGCCATGCCCCAAGTGTTTTTGGGGGATTGAGTATTATAATATGTGGCATATTTCTGTTGCTACTTTTTCTGCGCAATGGCTGTCTTGTCACAGCAAGGAGTACTGAAAGCGCTACCGCCAGCTCAACTGTCGTGAGCACATGATGCAGTATTTCGAAGCACCACTCCTGGAACAACTGGAGTGTGACTGGTCTTTGTCATTTTGACCGGTTTTAAATTGTGTGCAGCCTGTGTTTTGATGCCTCTGGTGCCTCTTCAAATGTGCACTGTAAGTCTTTCTTTCTACGCAGTGCTTACTTTCATTGGGTGCTGATCTGTTGATGTTCATGATGAGGGCTCATTATCAGACACGTGTTGAGGGAGCGTTTGCTACGGGAAGCTGTTTATGAGTTGCCTTTTATGGATGCCGCGACTCATAACTCTATGGAGTGCATGAAACGCAATGTTGCTGCCTCAGCTGGAGCTCAGGCTTTGGAACACGAGTACTCTGTGGCTTTCCTTGGATCAGATCTGGATATTTTACCACCTGCCGAAGTAGAACATCTCCTGGCTTCAATTGTTCCCAGATGTATTTGGCGATTTCCAAAGTTACGCTGACTACTTAATTTGGCTTGTTTAAATTGTCCTTTTCCTGTCTCTGTGTCTCTTAACTTGTCACTATTTACATATATATTTTATTTTAGCATAACAGTTATAAAAAAAAAATATATAAGCTTTAATACCACCTTTGACAAGGTGGAGGGTGTTGTATAGCAATTTTAGCCATCTTTTAGACACGTTGTTTTAAGATAACTAGGCCTGCTGCTGTGCACTTTAACCCTGTTACATTTTATTCAGCTTAGCTTTATTTTTCTAGCAATAGCAACATTTTTGGTGCTGTTTTTATTTTCTTTATCTCATTGTACTTTCGCCTAGTAAAGTATTACGTTCTTAATTTGACATTTATTTCACTCTGTGCTTTCTGTAAGGCTACATTCGGATAGGTTTGTCAACAAACGTGGTATGCTGTGTCTCCAAAATTCACAGAAATCACACACTCATACGTGGGGACTATTTCTTAGAATGTCATCTGTTTTATTATAAAAACACCCCTTTTGTCCCAGACAGGTTAGAGGGAGATTCCAGCCAGATGACTACGACTTCGCTGCAGCTACTTGCTTAGACGGCCGGACCCATGGTCCATAGGGGGACAGCGTCTCTCTAGACTACAGGCTTCCTCCTCCAAGTATGAGGGATGATGTACCCCCCAGGAGTGAAACCCAAAGGGTAAACAGCATTTCAAAACCAATAGCTCATCCTAAAAAAAAGCATACCTATTGGTTGTGCCAGTGCTTCTATTCTACAGTGTTTTCCATAGTTTAAAAGCACTCTAGTGATAAAAATAGGGTATTTCTTGATATTGTAGCACTATACTGTGGTGTCACAAAGCAGTGAGGGGAATGAACATTTCTATTGCTTTCTCTGTCGGTACACATGCATATTGTTAGAAATGAGAGCATATGAACAGGGGAACTACTGGAATCCCAGTCGTATTGACTTTGAGCGCTCTTTAAAATCATGATTTCTGCAGCAGCAATATGGAAATTGATTTAGCGCATAAATATGTTTTTTTTATGCATTTGTTTTAAATTGGACAACTTTATTAGCATTCAGGTCTGTTAAATAACTCACCTTCTCAATAGTCTTTAAAGTATAGCATATTTTTGTTTTTCAGCGAACTACTCAATAGTGTATTTTAAAAGCAATGTACTTCTTAGCCCAAGCAGCATATCTGATATTTTTCTATACAGAAGATTTATGGTTTATTTTTTAACTTTTGCAAGAGAATGATGGCTATATAAACTGTAGAGGACAGAAGCGACTTCGAGATGCATAATTCATACCCTAAAGCCCTGTGTTATAAAGGGATGTGGCATGGGCTGGATCATTCATTGTAATTGTCACAACTCTGTCCCCAAGGTGCTATAGGAAATAAAAGTGCAGAAACAAAAGCGCTTGTCAGCAGTTCACGTAAAGGCTATTGGCTTAACAGTGAGGAAATGTTAAGTGGCATTTTTTTAATTGTTTCTTTTAACATTTTCGACACAGTACAAATTTAGGCAACAATATCTGACAGATTTATCATCACGGTTTCAACTGAGAATAGCCTTGATTGGCATGTGTTCCTTAAGTTAGAAATATCCTAAAACTGTTTTTTTTTTTTTTTTTTTTAAGGGGTGGGTTGGAACTAGATCATGTCTCTACCTTCTGAAGAGCTACACACGGACAAAATCTGGCCCATTTGTATTTGAAAATGACGGAGTGCGACGCTGCGCCAAAATTGGCAGTGACGCACTCTATCATTTTAACAACACACGGATGCGCTGTATTTAAGTAAATATGGCACACCCCTGTGTTTTCCCCTGCGCTGGCTCTAAATTTAGCTGCCACTACAGACATCCTTGCACAGTTGTGCAAGGATGTCTGAGTTGAGGGGTGTGATTGTTTATGTGCGTGAAGGTGCCCCTGCCGGCACATAAACAATCACTAATGGCGCTTTGGCACCAAGTGCCAAAGTGTCATTTTCAAATGATTGTTTATATGCAGGAAGGGACATCTTCCCGCACATAAACAATCATTTCTGGCATTCCTCACCACGCATAGAAAAAGCTAAAAATTAGGAGGAATAAAGTATTCCTCCTCGTCGTGCCTTGCTAACACCAACCCTGGGGGTTGCGTTAGATTTTGGCACTGCCTCAAGTTTATGAAATCTTGTAAATCTGAGGCAGCGTCAAAATGCAATGGATGCTGCTGTGGCATGCCCATAACAACGCCCATTGCATGCCCCTCTGCATCGAAGGGGCCCATATTTACAAGGAGGTGTAATTCCACAAACAGTGGCATTACACCTCCTTGTAAATATGGAGCAGAGGTTAGCGCCACTGGAGGATCATCACTGGAGCGTCACATAAAGTGACCCTCCAGTGGTGCTAGGGTCTCATAAATATGCCCCTCTGTTTCTAAAGGTAGCTTTATATAGGGCTCAAGTTAAATTAGGGACATGTCCCTTAAGACGACACACCTACGAACACACCTGGCATTGCACCCTCAACTTCCAGTGTGATGTTCTGTGGTTCGTGACCACTATGCCACAGATGATTATCAAAGCGTCCAGCGTAATGTCTGAGAAGCTAAGTTTAGGGCCCAAGACCACCAACAAGAACCCAGAACCTTCAATAAGCAGTCTGAGATGTACCCATTATGCCAGAGGTGCCTGCCTCCCCTTCCATCAGCACCTGGTGTTCCCAGGCGGTCAATCATCCAAGTACTAACCAGGCCCAATCCTGCTTAGCTTCCGAGATTGTATGAGATCAGGTGCCTTTAGAGTGTAAGATTAAATTGAAGAAACCTAAAACTGGATTTTTTTTTTAATATGGAGCTGTTTCCCCGAAAGATGAGAAATGCCTGCAAACACACTGAGAATGGAGACATCAACCTTAAATGTGAGAGACTGTGACATTAACCGTTCAGCCACAGGTGACCCCCGTGGGGCCTGTGACATTGCTATTTGGCCACTGGGGGTCCTGTGACCTCATTTGCCTACCTGAAAAGAGGTAAACATCTTTAGACACAGCTGAAATAGAACTCTCACCTCTCAGTATGAGGGCTGTGACCCTGTCCATCACGCCAGAGGTGACTCCAGTTAAAGGAGGGAAATGTCTTCAGGCATACCTCTCCTTATGAGCATCTGTGACCTCCCCTGCAGAAACTACTCAAGTTTAAAATCAGCGAGCCACTGCAACGTGCAGGCCGGGGGTATTCACCCACCCCTGTCGTGCCATCGAATATATACTATACTGGACATATAAAGCTAGTAAGCTGCTGCACATGCAGGCAAACAGGTGGGGTATCAGCATGCTGGGGGTACTCATCAACCCCCTCATTGTACCGCACATAGCAAAAACACACAAAACAATGTTTCAAAATTGGCACAGCACGCTGGGGGGTGCTCACCAACTGCCCGTGCTCAGCACTTGATTCTTCAAACACAGGCGACACACAAAAGGCGGTGCACTGGGTGTACTCTCCAACCCCCAGCTGTACGTAAGCAAGCACACTGCAAGCACAAAGCATGCATCATGAAGCGGCATGCAAACTTTATGCCGAGCTATGCTAGGCGGACCGCCTCTAGGCACCCGCCTTCCCTGCGCCACAGCAAGCCTGATGAAGAAGAGCAAAGATGGTTGATGGTGCGAGATGACCAGAGCACCTGGAAAGGGGGGCAAAGAGGGCAGGACAAAGGGGTGCGCCGACTTAAATGCTCCTTTGATGCTCCCCCTGCGCCTCCTGATGACGCAGTTCCAGCCAAATGTTGACCCCACGCCGCACTTTGTACTTCCTCTTCCGCCAGTCTTCGCAATGGGGTTGTGGGGGGCTCCTACCCATGACGCAACTAAGGACCCCTTTCCCTTAGGTACTGGAGGTGCCTATGCATTACTGAAGCCGCGTTGGGCTCTAGAAAGCACAGGGCAGGGAGCATATTACCTCCTCTCTCCCCCTTTTGTGGTAGCCCTGGTAATTCTTACAGAACTAGGGATATTACACTTGGTTCTAAGAGTCTCCACTCTAGAATCATTTCAGAGAAAAAGTATGCAAGTTATGCATTTAAGCTCAAATGATTATAGAGTTATCTAAATAGACTTGTAACAAGAGACAAATATGTGGCACACGCCTAGTTTCAGTTCTCAGCATACATTTCTGCACCAACCATGTTTCAAAAGAGAAAAAACACAATCTGCATGAAAACCATGTGACCTACTAGTATTACGTTTATCGGGATCTATGCAATACTATGCTTACGTAATATATATTGCACACAGTCCTATACATTAGGTGCTAAAATATGCCTCCAAAACGATTACCTTCTTCAGAACACCAACTATATGCCACAGTTTGAAACAAACAAGTGACCGATATAATCTTTAAAACAATATACTCACGTTTAATCCTACTGACAAAGTGGTGGGTGAGTGGGGTGCCTCCCTGTCAACAGTGGTAACTCGTGGCTAGTGTGGGGGCAGGCCATGCTCATGAATTGCCACACCCCTATCCTCTCAGATTGGTAAGCATCCAGCCCAGTGCTTAATGGGTGTTGTTTCCGGTGCGGAGCACGGCACTTATTTTTTTGCTTCATGCTTTTACTGCGAGCAAAAGACACATGTGAGAAAGAAAATGAAGAGAAAAACGAAAAAGCGTCACAAGGGGAAAAAGCTTCAAGAGTGGGCTAAAGGGGCAGGAAGTGGCTGTAAATGGATTGAAGAGGCCCGAGATGGCTTCAAAATTACCGTGCCTTAGTATTCCATGTTCGCACATTTAATAGCAGCATCTGCATGTTTAAGAGGAGGGCTTTGGGCACCAGAGCGTTTTTACTTACAAATTAAACTGATCCACCATGCTTCCTTCCCCAACGCGTGTGCCCTGCCAAGTGTTGCTTTGATCAAAGAATTACATTTTAACTTGAAAAAGAATCGTAATAGTTGAGTGAACACACACTACTATTTGAGTCTGAAATCGCAGTTAAGATTGCTGTTTTAGTAGATGATTGTTTTATTTAGTTTAATACTGGGGAAATTATTTACTTTGCCCCGGACCTTGATTTAAAAACAGCGATCCCTCCCAGAAGCAACTTTAAAGATATGATGACCGCACCCTACATATTGCAAAAATTCTCAGAGACAGCTGGAGAAATGTATACCTATATTTAAAGTGAAAAACGGCTCAATGCAGTGAAAACGTGGCTTACCAAAATAGTTAATTTAACAGTCAAAGAAAGGTTACGTTATTGGCAATAAACAGTGCAATGTCCATGGTTTGAGAAAATATACACCAGATCAAAGACTTCCCGGATTAGTAGTGGTGAAGGTTGCGTAATTCAGTTAAAAAACACTTATAGTCGGTTGAAAATAATATGTGCATCTTAAATTAGCAAAAGATAAAAAGCAAAAAACAAACACTAGCATTGAGTAGTACATACGTACGTAATAAAAACATAACTGATTGTATATATGGACAATAAACTCCCCCAAAACCATTTGCTGTGTAAGAAAAAAGCAGCCAATGAGCCAAATAACTGGCTCGAAAACTCAAGGTAGACCACCAGAAATAATATTGAAGGGAATTTTGTAGTCACTCATTGAAAATGTTCTCTTTTATCGGCTCATTTATGTTGTTACCAAACTAGACCGGGTTGGCAGTCTGCCCGCAATAGTGAAGAATGTTTGCGGTACACAGCCTTAATTATTTTTGAACAGCACTTTTCAGCACCGCTCCGAGTGTTTCTCACAACTATTCATGCCCATGAAAGTGCCAAAAATATGTTTTTTACGTTCTTAAAATTCTTCGCCATTTTTAGGGTCGAGCCTGCGTCGCATGCGCTTGCGTAAGCGTTTCGCTAAGCGAGACGCTTTAGGAATTAAAAAGGGCTCGGAGCCCCGTCCACGTCACTTCAGTGTCTTTTACTGGCTCGTGGGCTTGCCTGTTAGAATCTGCTTGATTTCATTAGTGGAAGGCATGCAGACGTCATGCCTTTTCTGGTGGATCGCCCTCCTCGAGCGCATCGACCAAGTACAGAAAACATGCGAGGCTTGCTGTTTTCCGTCCTGCTCGTGGACTACTTTTTCTCTATTTTTCCAGCGCGATCTCGCTTGGCAGAATTCGAGCGCTTTACATAATATCGACCCTGTTACACAGTTAATTGCACTTTTTCCGGTTACGTACATAAATGCACTTTTGCCGATAGGTTTCATTACGAGTGAAAAGTCGGGTTAGGAGTTTACAACGCTATCAGCTCTAACACGAGCAAACTCGAGACCTGTTGCATTGCAAATGCTTGTTATCTCTGTCTCACAGAACTCTGTTCCTGCAGCACATAGATTACATCAGTATCTAAACAAACATCGTATCCAACCTCTGTTTGCTTTACAGCCACCCAGACCTAATTGTAGGGTGAAAGGCGAGAAGGAAGACTCAACAGCAAAACAATTTGTAGTAAGTACGCATTTTATTGGTGGTAAAGACTTGAGCCCTTTCCGTCTCACAGGGCAGAGCTAAAGGGGTAGCTCACGTATCAAAAAGCAACAGGAAGCGCTACTGCACTGCATCTTAGATGACAGTATGATAGTATCAGTTTCAGCGCTGGGCACACATGAAACCAGAAGGGACTTTGTTTAATCTGACTGAGTGTGGTGAGTAGGAGATAATTTTATTGTATTAATAGTAGCTTTTTTTTATATCACGCTAAATACGACGTATCTAAATGGTATAATTAACAAGTCTTACTATTACTCAACTTAATGTCACTGTCACTCAATTTATTGACCTGGGGACGATGAGCGCTTAGGTGGTCTGTTAGTGCTCTGAATGTTGACTTGCAGGTCTCTGAGGTTACAGCTGCGAGCGCTAACGTCACTGATAAATCTTTAAAATGTTTGTAAAATAAATCATTGATAGCTTACAAGCTGATAAAACGAAAAGCTCATCGCCATATCTGTGCAAATAAATCAGTACTACTGAGCTCAACAGTAGTGAGCGTTTTACAAAGTAGAGCGCAGATTGGCAATCAGCACACATGCTAGTGTCGCCACAATTTACAACTGTGTGCCCAACAACAGCAATAGGACTGCTTAGCTGCAGTAGCAGTATGTAAAAGCACTACATAACGCACAGAGATCCCTCATAGGCCAGTGGTTTTATGCATTGTTTGGGGATCATCTGCTGGTGGCCAGCCAGACATTCCACTGAGTTTGAATGGGAAGTGTGTATGGATGCGTCGCCTTGCACACTACCACAAATACAGGGTGAAAGGAGCAAATCTGTTTACGCCTGTTTTGCCATACATGCACAGACATAATCTATGCACATGGGCGCCTGGTCTAGCGTTGGAAGGGGACAAACTAGCTGTTTTGCTTTCACTAATGACGGAGCTGACAAAAATCTCTGGAATGCACTTCTCAGTTCAAAGAAGACATTTATTATAATTTCACCACGTGGTTCCTAAAAAGGAGGTTAGCATGTTAAAAGCACATGTTTAAAAATAGTCACAGCAGTAAAAGGAAAATATACCAAAATGATTCTCAACTGCAGTGTACACAGCAAATATATGTAGTTATATTATAATTGCAAAGCAAATAATGAAGTAAAAATTAATCACTGTAGGGCCTGCCAAGCTCTTCATCTGTCTCCTGCCAGCAAGACGATGTCCCCATTCAACTGCAAAAGAGAAAGAGATAACTACCCTCACAGGACATACATCAGGCATCCGACATCAAGAATCCTGATTGAGGCCACTCCACTCTCTCGCTGTTGACCTGGGTCTTTTATCCCTTAAAAAACCAGAAGGAGCTTTCTGGAAAAACACCCTCATTTAGCAATTCAAACATGCTGGCTAATTTAGGTCAGAGTTGAAAGAAACAGATTGGAACTGGGCAGTTTCCCAAGTTGTCTCTCCCAAGCCCAAGCCGTTCCCTGCTTGCACTATAAACATCAGTCTGGTACATTCTTATCGTGCTGACTGTCTAACTCCCCCATTATATGTCCTAGCTCTTCGGTGAGAAAGAGCACGAAAACAAGCACAGTTTACAATGTGTAAAATCACGGACGCGTTTAACATGGCAGTATCTAATGCTACGATAAAGTCAATAGTCAGCTAAGCTGAATGCAAAATGTAGTCTGAACTGGTGAACAATGGACAGCTAATCCAGGTGCAAAGTGGTGCAACACAAAGTCAGTGATCAAAAACACATATTTTGCTACACCCGCTCTTCCCTGTGAGACAGTCGCTCCCAGGGTCTTTCATAAAGATGGTGGGTGCAAAAAAGTATCTATTGCTTTCTCTGTATTGTGTAAATATATGATCCTTGAAGGTATCAGGCTTATTGCCACAAATTTTTTTAAACCCTTATAGGAGCCCCGCATGCACATGAAGGAATGTCTCAGTAGGAATGCCTGTTGACAGCAGTGAGCCATTTGGTATTACACAAGTTGTCTTACCATTTTTTGATACCAAGGTAGAGTTGCAGCTAGGCAAGTAATACAAACTGCTGTTGTGTGGAGGCCACAGTTTTCCTAAGACTGAATGTGCTTAAAATATGGCATATTACTTCCAACATAACAATATATACTTCAGCTCTTCTTTACTGGTACATTTGCGTTTTGAAATACGTTTCATATTACTGTGTTGTAGAGAGGGTATCAAATTCGTGTCAACAGGAAAATTCTGTGAAAGAAATATGGAGGCAGACAAATGCAGGACAGAAAAAAAAATCTCTGGAACAGGTTTGTTAGCGTGTCATACCTTGCTAAGTAAACTCATGAGGGGACGTGTATAGGCCAATGGACCTTTTCACTGCTAGTAGTGCTAGTAGTTCCCACCATGTAACTCTGTACCAATACAAGTCAATTACAATAACAGTCAATGACGTCAATAATCAATAGGAGTCAGTAATTTCCACACATCATGGCCTCGCAGCCATGAATAACCATACCTTTATGTAAACTTAGAATGTTTATTTCCACATATTAACAATGCTAATATCACATAACTTAGTCTCAAAATCAAATGATAAAACATACAGGAACAACGCTGGCTGCCCAAAGCGTAGAAAGAATGGCAATCTAATCAAAGCTTGAGACACTACATATTCTAAAGTTACAGTGCAAATCAATAGCAAGAATAAATGTGCAGAAAATGACATACATTTAAATTCAGCAAAGAAAAGACATCAGCTGTTATTTCACATACTGGACCTCATCAGTGAGAACCCTAACTAACATCAGATTAAAATAGCATGTTTAGACTTTATGCAAAACAATTTAGTCACACAAATTTGGAAAACATCTAACTATGGCTCTATCAAAAGTAGCGGTTGATACCTACAAACAAAAGCAAATAGACATAACAATCAGTAACATCGTCTTATACCTGGACTCAGTAAGGTTCAGCAAGCTGTGCTAGTTTTCGTCAATTGGATATCTGTTCTGTCAGCATGACATCAGGACTCAGCTTTAAAGTTCAGGAAAAGCAAAGTTTCTTCATGCAGTTCAGAAAAGAATAATCGCTAAATGTACAAGAAAAGTTAAGAAGAATATTGCGGAATGGCCCCTCAGGACCGTTAAGAAGAAAATAGCTAATGGCCTCTCTCCTCTCAATGCAGGTTAGATTTCCTAAAAGTGCTTCTCATGTCCTTATTGGTCAAAGATTTGCATGTTTGCTTTTAGTCCAATGAAAATAAAACCCCAAATCTAAAGTTTTATTAGTACACGATTCACATGTCGATGATTGGATCCTCTTCACCCGCTCCCATTGTTCGACTTGTCAGGTATCAATATTGTTGGTGCTTATACTCCAGTCAGTGCATCCATTGTCTTCTCCTGGGAAAGTCAGTCTTACACACACTACATTATACAATGTATCCCTAGATAGTACAACATCTCCTTGCAAACAGTTTTCATGAGAAAGAATTTCCACTACAAGCACTTGGTCAGTACAGTGGAAAATCACAATTTAATTCTCTAAGCAGCCATTTTATAAGTTGCTAGAAAAATGCAGCTTGACATGACGCCATGCAACTAGGCCCAAGATCTCGCTAGGTAAAGGCCTAAGATTATTAAAGCTAATACATAATACATAACCTTTAATATGACATATTACTTCTCTCATCAAAACATAAGCTCAACATTTACATTAATAAGCTATTAATAAGTACACTTCATGAACACTGACGGCCACTCAGGTGGGCGCAACTTCAAATTTATTTTCTATGCAAATTCAACACTTCGACTACAAGAATATTCATTAGTAAAATTCAGCTTTAGCAGGTTCCACTCCATTTTGATTTCCTAATCTTTACCAGATGTAGAAAAGACTGCTATACAGAAGGAACAATGGAGCAATCACATAGCAAAATATGCCCCCCTGGCCTGACGCCAGGACAGGTTCCCTGTGGATTGCATAAACCAATTTAAGTTCAATCTATCTGCAGAAAGAACCACTCCTTGTGGCTTTTATCTAAACCAGACCAGTACGCCAAATCATACACCACTACGACCCAGGACTTTCCTGCTGGATTAGCCAGTGATGCACTGATTTACTTACAAAGGATTGAAACATTGTCGTTCATATGCTGATAATCCAATTACTTGCCAGTAAGGCAATGCTTACTAGCCCCGAACAGCAGTCCCAAATAAACAACTAAACATCAGTATGTTTGTACTCTAGATAGGGAGCAATGCAACTCAAGCACCTTTTATGAGGTGGTGCCATGTGAATATTGCAAATTAAAGAAGGAATGAGAGAACAAACCTTGACTATTACAGTATCTGTGTTTGGATACCTAAAGTGTCTGTCAAGCCAGGAAACCTGCTCGCAGCTTGCAGCAACATACAATTTAATGTCTGCAAAGAGGACCATTGTGGTAGCGTACAAGGATGACTCTTCCACATGGCTTTCATCTCTAACTTGCGAAATTGATTGAAGAACCCTGCAAATCACTTAATTGTGGTAGACCACATCTCCTTCAAAGTCCCTGATATTGGACCAACAGTGCAGGGCACACCTTATTTTCAAAAAGCAAAAGGGTGAAATTCCAGGGGTTTACATTAACTGAGACAAGGCCTCAAATGTGTGCCCCATGTGGGTCAACTATTTGATTGGATTAACCCCTAACAAACACAATGTAATGGAAGTATAGTAGCAAGAATAGGTTGTGCCCTTGAATATAATTATTAAGTTTCAGAATGGAAATCTGAAATTGATATCTGGGAGTCCTTTGGTTTAATTTCATCTTTTTTATTTCCATTTTTTGTTATTAAAATATTACAAAGTGTACCTTATGATACACAACCATCCAACATGTGTTTTGCACCCTGTGACAGGCACGCCTGGGACTTTTTCAAGGCTGATACAATCTGTGAAATGCAGACATAGTAATAAGAAAACATGCATCCAATTTCATTTAATAAAAAATACATATATATATATATATATGTATGTTTATGTATATATATATATATGTGTGTATGTGTGTATATATATATATATAGATATATATATATGTAGATTAGGGTGGGTGGATTAGATTGGATTGAGGTGAATTTGATTGGGGTGGATTGGAGTAGGATGGAGTGGGGTAGGTTGGTTTGGAGTGTGATAGATTGGATTTGGCTGGATTGGAGTGGTGGTGGATTTGATTGGGGGAGGTGGGTTGGATTGGAGTGGGGCAGATTGGAGTGGGGTCGATGGTTTTGCAATGGAGTACGGGACATTGTTTTGGATTTGAGTGGGGCTGATTAGGTTGGCCAGATTGCTTTGGATTGGAGTGGGTCTGATTGGAGTGGGACAGATTGTTTTGCATTGGAGTGGGGCAGATTGTTTTTGAATGGGCTGGGGATCATTGTTTTGGGTTGGAGTGGGGCTGATTAGAGTGGGGCAGATTGTTTTAGATTGGAGGAGGCATATTGGAGGGAGGCTAATTGGAGGGGTACAGATTGTTTTTGATTGGAGGGGCCGATTGTTTTTGATTGGAAGGGGGCAGATTGTTTTGGATTGGAGCGGGGCAGATTGGAGCAGGGCAGATTGTTTTGGATTGGAATGTGGCCAATTGTTTTGGATTAGAGGGGCACCAGTTGTTTTGGATTAGAGGGGGCAGATTGCTTTGGCTTGAAGGGGGCAGATTGGAGGGGAGCAGATTGTTTTTGATTAGAGGGGCCAGATTGTTTTGGACTGTAGGGGCCAGATTGTCTTGATTTCAGTGGGGCAGATTGAAGTGTGGTAGATTGTTTTGGATTGGAGTGTGGCCGAGTGTTTTGGATAGGAGTGGAGCAAATTGGAGTGCAGACGATTATTTTGGCTTGGAGGGTGGCCGAGTGTTTTGGCTTGGAGGGTGGCCGAGTGTTTTGGCTTGGAGGGTGGCCGAGTGCTTTGGCTTGGAGGGTGGCCGAGTGCTTTGGCTTGGAGGGTGGCCGATTGCTTTGGCTTGGAGGGTGGCCGATTGCTTTGGCTTGGAGGGTGGCCGATTGCTTTGGCTTGGAGGGTGGCCGATTGCTTTGGCTTGGAGGGTGGCCGATTGCTTTGGCTTGGAGGGTGGCCGATTGCTTTGGCTTGGAGGGTGGCCGATTGCTTTGGCTTGGAGGGTGGCCGATTGCTTTGGCTTGGAGGGTGGCCGATTGCTTTGGCTTGGAGGGTGGCCGATTGCTTTGGCTTGGAGTGTGGCCGATTGCTTTGGCTTGGAGTGTGGCCGATTGCTTTGGCTTGGAGTGTGGCCGATTGCTTTGGCTTGGAGTGTGGCCGATTGCTTTGGCTTGGAGGGGGCAGATTGCTTTGGCTTGGAGGGGGCAGATTGGAAGGAGGCAGATTGTTTTGGATTAGAGCGGTAGATTGATTTGGATTTTAGGGATCAGATTGTCTTGAATTTCAGTGGGGCAGATTTAAGTGTGGCAAATTAGAGCAGGGCAGAATGAGGCAAACTGGAGTGGGGAAGATTGTTTTGAATTGGACTGGACTGGAGCAGATTGGAGTGGGGCAGATTGTCTTTGATTGGAGTGGGGCAGATTGTCTTTGATTGGAGTGGGGCCGATTGGTTTGGATTGGAGTGGGGCCAAATGTTTTGGGTTGGGTGGTGTAGTGAATCCTAGTTTGTTTTAATGGGATAACAGGAGTTAGCTTAGCTTTTGGCTTGCAGACTCGTGCCCCCGTCACCTAGTGACTTTTAACCTACTTAGCTTGCTCTGTCTTAGCCCATTTAATTATTTAATTCTTCTAAGATGGCTGCCTTGTTTATAGTTAGGCCACTTGTTATGATTTGTATTATCAGTGCCACAGCGTTAAGGTGTCAAGATCAAGTGACAAAGACAAACAAACTGTAGGTGTTCACACTTAGGGACTTTCCCTCTCCATGCTTTCGAGGGAATTGTTTATATTAATTGCTGCCCAAAGCATGCCTGTTACCTATTGTTTGGGAACACACCTACATCAGGGGTCCAAGTAGACCTGTATAAATACACCACACTTCAGACAGATAATCAGAGGGATTCCGACCAGAGGGCATCGCCTCCATCGCTCAAATCGATGCTGCACGTCAATTTGACTCTGACCCAGACTTCGTGTCCCTACGGAGTCTGAGATAGAGACCTCATTCCAAGGTAACAAGGGTTGGGGGCTCCTCTCATGGACATGGCACTGGCAGGTTAGATTGAACATACCCAGCTCTCCTTTAGGTAGGAGGTTAGGCCTATCATGATAGGGTGTTAGGACATATTACACACTTTGGGGGTTATTCTAACTTTGGAGGAGTGTTAATCCGTCCCAAAAGTGACGGTAAAGTGACGGATATACCACCAGCCGTATTACGAGTTCCATAGGATATAATGGACTCGTAATACGGCTGGTGGTAAATCCGTCACTTTTCCGTCACTTTTGGGACGGATTAACACCTCCTCCAAAGTTAGAATAACCCCCTTTGTCTTTTCATGTTATTGCAAGATGGTGGGGTTCTTTGTAATAATGCTTCCTGTCTTTACAATTCTGTTCCTTGCACTGTTCATCATCCTAATCATTGCAGCCCATGCAACTTATCGCAGATTGCAGTTGTGTTAAATAAAAACGATTGAAACTTTACTGCATCTTCTTTATTGCCTGTGTTTGGATGAGACATGATATATCTGTGAGAAAGGGGTAATCTCCGTTTAACCACAACACTCCCTGAGATGTCATACTCTCGAGTCCATGAGTAAAAGCTGCCACAATTCACCTTTTACTATTTGGGTTTTTGGTGAGGTGCTGCTAGTTAGCTGGAAAGGTTGGGACGACAGTTGAGACTTGTTGTAGGATAGGCATAGTCGCCTACAAACATAAGTACTGTCATCCTTAAACCAGCAGTCTTGCCTAGAGCAAGAGTCCAAACTACGACAGTGGATTGTTTTGGATTGCAGTTGGGCAAAATTTTTTGGATTGGAGTGTGACCAGTGGGTTTGGATTGGAGTGAGGCAGATTGTTTTGGATTGGGTGGATTGTTTTGGATTGAAGTAGGGCCGATTGTTTTGGAATGGAATGGGGCTGATTGTTTTAGTACGGAGTGGGGCTGATTGTTTTGAATTGAAGCGTGGCAGATTGGAGCGGGCAGATTGTGTTGGATTGGAGTATGGCAGATTGGAGTGTGATAGGTTGGAGTGGGTTGATGTAGATTGTTATGGATTGGAGTGGGGCCCATTGTTATGGATTGGAGTGGGGCCCATTGTTTTGGATTGGAGTGGGGCCCATTGTTTTGGATTGGAGTGGGGCCCATTGTTTTGGATTGGAGTGGGGCCCATTGTTTTGGATTGGAGTGGGGCCCATTGTTTTGGATTGGAGTGGGGCCCATTGTTTTGGATTGGAGTGGGGCCCATTGTTTTGGATTGTAGTGGGGCCCATTGTTTTGGATTGGAGTGGGGCCCATTGTTTTGGATTGGAGTGGGGCCCATTGTTTTGGGTTGGCGTGGGGCCGATAGTTTTGGGTTGGCGTGGGGCAGATAGTTTTGGGTTGGCGTGGGGCAGATAGTTTTGGGTTGGCGTGGGGCAGTTTGTTTTGGGTTGACGTGGGGCAGTTTGTTTTGGGTTGACGTGGGGCCGATTTTTTTGGATTAGAGTAAGGAAGATTATTTTTGATTGGAGTAGGGCAGACTGGAATGTGAAAGGTTGGAGTAGGGCAACTAGTTTTGGATAGGAGTGGGGCAAATTGTAGAGGAGCAGATTGGAGTTGGGTTGGTTGGGAGGATTGGAGTAGATTGGATTGTGAGGAGTAGTTTGGGTCGGCGTGGGGCAGATAGTTTTTGGTTGGCGTGCGGCAGTTTGTTTTGGGTTGACGTGGGGCAGTTTGTTTTGGGTTGCCGTGGGGCCGATTTTTTTTTTGATCGGATTGGGCCGATTTTTTTTGGGATTGGAGTGGGGCCGATTTTTTGGGATTAGAGTAGGGCATATTTTTTTTGATTGGAGTAGGGCAGACTGGAATGCGAAAGGTTGGAGTAGGGAAACTAGTTTTGGATAGGAGTGGGGCAAATTGTAGAGGAGCAGATTGGAGTTGGGTTGGTTGGGAGGATTGGAGTGGATTGGATTGTGAGGAGTAGTTTGAATTGGTGTGGGGCGGATTGGAGTGGGGTGAATTGGGGTGTACTGCACGATTGCGTGTTGAAGCGTAATTTCAAACATTACACATAAGAAAGAAACAACGTTGCTTTGCAATATTTTGCGCAAGATAAACCTCATCTTTTGAGAACAGTGTACACAACCAAAAATGAAAGAAAACATGAGTGCAAAGTGAGAAAATTAGACTTGGCAAAATTAAAGAAAGTTATTATAGAAAATAAGTCTTTCCAATTTAGTTTGTCCTGCTAGGCATGTTTTTGCCAGTCGCACACCTTCTGTTTGCATGGCACTAAAAGTTAAAAAGAATAAAATAGTGCCTCAATTACACAGGGATAAGGGAGCGGACACTGATTAAGTTGAATCAATCAGTGCTTGGTCCCTGCTCCACAGAGAGGAATGGAAATGATACTAGGCCTGTAGTGACCAATTACAAGGCTGACAAAAGAGTGACAAGCAAGCCAACAAATGGTAAGCAAAGTGTTTGCTCCAAGCCCTTTTTCATACCAACAGTGTCTCACAAGTAAGATGCATGCGCTAGCACATGCTTTTGCAGGCTCAACCCTAAAAAAAGACATCAGAAATATTAAGTATCTTGAAAACCTAATTAGAATGTATACACCAAATTTACCTGGGAAGTGCACATCTTGTGAACCTACTGCATCATAGTCCGCCTTGGTATAAAGTGATTAGTGTTTATACAGGGAGTGCAGAATTATTAGGCAAATGAGTATTTTGACCACATCATCCTCTTTATGCATGTTGTCTTACTCCAAGCTGTATAGGCTCGAAAGCCTACTACCAATTAAGCATATTAGGTGATGTGCATCTCTGTAATGAGAAGGGGTGTGGTCTAATGACATCAACACCCTATATCAGGTGTGCATAATTATTAGGCAACTTCCTTTCCTTTGGCAAAATGGGTCAAAAGAAGGACTTGACAGGCTCAGAAAAGTCAAAAATAGTGAGATATCTTGCAGAGGGATGCAGCACTCTTAAAATTGCAAAGCTTCTGAAGCGTGATCATCGAACAATCAAGCGTTTAATTCAAAATAGTCAACAGGGTCGCAAGAAGCATGTGGAAAAACCAAGGCGCAAAATAACTGCCCATGAACTGAGAAAAGTCAAGCGTGCAGCTGCCACGATGCCACTTGCCACCAGTTTGGCCATATTTCAGAGCTGCAACATCACTGGAGTGCCCAAAAGCACAAGGTGTGCAATACTCAGAGACATGGCCAAGGTAAGAAAGGCTGAAAGACGACCACCACTGAACAAGACACACAAGCTGAAACGTCAAGACTGGGCCAAGAAATATCTCAAGACTGATTTTTCTTAGGTTTTATGGACTGATGAAATGAGAGTGAGTCTTGATGGGCCAGATGGATGGGCGCGCGTGGCTGGATTGGTAAAGGGCAGAGAGCTCCAGTCCGACTCAGACGCCAGCAAGGTGGAGGTGGAGTACTGGTTTGGGCTGGTATCATCAAAGATGAGCTTGTGGGGCCTTTTCGGGTTGAGGATGGAGTCAAGCTCAACTCCCAGTCCTACTGCCAGTTCCTGGAAGACACCTTCTTCAAGCAGTGGTACAGGAAGAAGTCTGCATCCTTCAAGAAAAACATGATTTTCATGCAGGACAATGCTCCATCACACGCGTCCAAGTACTCCACAGCGTGGCTGGCAAGAAAGGGTATACAAGAAGGAAATCTAATGACATGGCCTCCTTGTTCACCTGATCTGAACCCCATTGAGAACCTGTGGTCCATCATCAAATGTGAGATTTACAAGGAGGGAAAACAGTACACCTCTCTGAACAGTGTCTGGGAGGCTGTGGTTGCTGCTGCACGCAATGTTGATGGTGAACAGATCAAAACACTGACAGAATCCATGGATGGCAGGCTTTTGAGTGTCCTTGCAAAGAAAGGTGGCTATATTGGTCACTGATTTGTTTTTGTTTTGTTTTTGAATGTCAGAAATGTATATTTGTGAATGTTGAGATGTTATATTGGTTTCACTGGTAATAATAAATAATTGAAATGGGTATATATTTGTTTTTTGTTAAGTTGCCTAATAATTATGCACAGTAATAGTCACCTGCACACACAGATATCCCCCTAACATAGCTAAAACTAAAAACAAACTAAAAACTACTTCCAAAAATATTCAGCTTTGATATTAATGTGTTTTTTGGGTTCATTGAGAACATGGTTGTTGTTCAATAATAAAATTCATCCTCAAAAATACAACTTGCCTAATAATTCTGCACTCCCTGTAGTTCATAGGGTGAGCGGTAACTGAAGGCATGCACTTAAAGAGGACAGTGTGGTGGTGACCTCAAGCATGTTTCAGAATTTGCACATGCTGCCAAAGGGAAGCAACAATGAAGTCATCAGAGTCAGCACAGACAAATGAGTCATGAAGGTCAGCAGGTCATTTGAGCATGCTCTAGAACGGACACCCTCTGCCAAGGGAAACAATCAATGAGTCACCAGAGTCAGCACAAACAAATGAATCACATAGTGAAGCCCCTTACTGGCACAAGCTTCAAAATATACAAAACAATAACAATAAAGACATTACAGTAATACAACATATGTTGTTGTTTAAGCATTAGAACATTATTGGTACAAACATGCTGAAGAGATGGACTATTAGTCTTTGTTTTAATACTTGTGGCAAGCAGATTGACAGTTCCCAAGGAGCATGTGTCATAGTCTACCCAGTTGACATTTTGGTCTTTTCAGGAACCATGCAAAAACTCTGGAAATATATTGGAAAACTATTTTGTGGCAGTGTGTTAAAAGGAAAAGTGTGAAGTTGAGACTGCACCAGAAACTTTGTGGGGTTTATCTTCACTGAAGGTATACAGGTATGTCTTGATAAGGTAAATGTGATCATCGACTGGAACAGTGAGATTAATACCGAAATTAATTGTTTTATTCGTGTGTGTGTGTATAAGGTTCAATGTGCCTATATTCCTTTGTCTTCAGTGATGCTCAGTTTTTCTCCGGTGTTTGATTAGCATCTATTTTGAAGTCCTGGATCTTTCATGAAGTACTTACTTAGCTGAAAGGGCTTTTTTCTGCTGAAAGCTAGTGTTCTTTGTCCATTTTCTTTGGTTGGTCTATTTTATTACTCATTTTTGAGGAAAGCCTATTAGATGTTGAAGAAGGCATCTCTGAATGTAAGGTTACTCTCAGGAATTTGATGGGTGAGGTGAACAAAAAATGCCCTGTTTTTACTTGCATAGTACATATGATTCCCACAAGAACAGCAGGTTATATGAATGTGATGCAAGAGGGGATGTTGAGTTGAAAATGAAACTTGTGATGATTTTCATTATTAGGTCCTGATTCTTACCTTCTGTTGAATATAAATGATCTTTTCTACCCTCCCCTCACTGCTGACCACTGACAAGCTTCTGTTAATCATGTGATGAATATTGCTGGCGCAGTGCACAGAGACAGGTCCAGTTTCACAGCTCCAATGGAATATTTCAGCTCAAATCAGGTCTTGCATGGGACAAAGCAAGGCACTCAACATAGGTATAATGGACAAAGGAAATTAAGCAAATTTCATGTAGAATCTGGATCAATGTGGGGTTATGTTTACATTATAAAAATAGAACACCGGCTCGGTGTTGGAATCTTGACCATATGATAGTGTCCCATTCCTCAGGCAGGTCACTCATAAAAGTGAGAACTGGAGCACTAAGAGGTGGGTTATGTTAATCTTCTGAACTAGAAAGATAACAATTTGAGCTGTTAGATGGGGCCTGGAAAATGTGGCACTCAGTTTTCAGAAGTTGATTATTCCTACAAACGCACCCTGTTAACCCTCCACACAATCGTGGAGGTAATGCAAATCATGTAGGATACAAATATAATAATACAGATGCAGGTTGGTTTACTGCAGCATTGCAAATGCAAATACAAGGGAACTTCCCAAATAGTGACATTTGAAGGTTCTTGTTTAAAAAAATCCCACTGGTCTCCCCTCTCACCATTACTTCCCTTCTGTTTTTCTTATTTCTTTCAGCTTCAGTATTTCTTGGAAATTTGATGATTGTCAAGTTTACCTTATGTGCCATAGCTGACTGTTGCCCCAGGTGCCTTTCTTTTCCATCTAGCTAAGCTGACCATCTGGTAGTGGCATTTTATCTGTATTTTGAGGCGTGGGAATTTGTATATGTATTGTTTTGGCATTTTTTATTTAATATTTGCTCATATGTTTTTTTTTTAACCGGACAGTAAAGGAAAAGAGCACCTTTGTGTGACTTCAGTGATACTATTAACAATCCAATTGCATATACACTTTCAGTACATAAAATAACATAGTTCATTCGTTGGAAGGCTGCAGTGACACATTTCATAGCTAGATACCTCTGTAATTGATGCATATAGAAAAAAGATGTTTAGCCAATATGAGCAAACTAATGTGGAAGATGGCAACAGATAACTATTGTATTTTGGTTTTTGATTTTTTAAAGACCATAAAGGTTTTTTCATTTTCCTGCTGGAGTGGACAAGCCTTTTCCTTTGCAGTCAGAGTACCATCTTGGCCTTCTGTGATGCGGGAGACCATGATAACTGTCAACAACCCCAACCTGCTTCACTTAATTTGTGTATGGAGCAGGATGGCGCATGCCGGGCTGCTGGAAGAGAAGCACAGTGCCACTCTTCAAGTGCTCACAAGTCTGACATGCATTAATGCCTACAAAAGACTAGCACAGTTGTCTGCCTGGCCTTCTGTTGTCATCTCCTATTTTCTCATGCTCTTAATGTGAACATACCACTACAGTGAGAAGTCAAGTCATCAGTCATCCTTGATGTTATTGGGAGGCCACACACATGCCGCACCACCTGGCTGTGTAGAGGGCTCAGGGATGGGTGATGTAGTGGAAAACCACAGTTGCTATGAAATGCACTTTTTGATCACCCTCCCACCTACCATTGACACTAAACATATTCTTGCATCCTATCAGTGTGAGATCCATCAATATTTGCACAGAGATTAAAGAGAATAACTCTTCATCATCGTCAAAGAGTTTTTCAACCCCACAGACAAGATCTCCACCATCTATAAAAACTTCAAAGGCCAACACCCTCAGCCTCCTCCCCCCCAGAGTTGGTCACCCCGATGCAATCTATGATCACCTGTTCACTGCGTGGAACCAGCTCTCCACAGCCACCATGAACTCAATCCACTCAGGAGCTCCCACAGACCCCTGTCCTCACCACATTTTCAACCTCGGGGGCAAGATGAGCATCAAGAGCTCACCACCATTTTCAGCTCATCCATAACCACGGCCACCTTCCCTAAAGAATGGAAACATGCAGAATTCAAACCCCTCTCAAGAAACCATCCTCTGACCCCAGCAAACTTAAGTACTACCATGCCATCTTTCTGCTCCCCTTTCCCTGCCAAAGTCCTTGAAAAAGCCATCAACCGCCAACTCAAAGAAACCCCTGGAGAACAGCAATCTTCTGGACTCCTCCCAATTGAGATTCCTCACACCAACCACAGCACCAAAACTACCCTGATCACTGTCACTGATGACATCAGAACCCTCCTTGACCACTTCGACAGACCACGCTCATAACCTTGGCATCATCCTGGACAGCAAGCTCACCATGAAGAACCAGATCAATGCAGTCTCTTTCCGTCTGCTTCCTCACTCTTTGCATTCTCTGTAAGATCTTCAAATGGCTCCCCGTAAACCCCAGATGAACCGTTACTCAAGTCCTAGTCACCAACCGGCTGGACTGCGGCAACACACTCTACATAGGAATCACTACGCACCTCCTGAAGAGACTACAGACCATACAGAATTCAGTGGCCAGACTCCTCCTGCAACTTCCCCAAATGGACCTTCACCACCCTCCACCTCAAGAAGCTCCACTCGGTCCCCATTCAGAAGAGATGTCAATTTAAGATGCTGATCCACACCTACAAAGCCCTTCTCAATCAAGGACCTACATACATCAACCACTGCCTGCACACCAATCCTCGAGACACCTATTCCTCACACATACACCCCCCTCATACGCCGAAGCAACAGTTGAGGATACTTCTTCTCCTATCTTGCAGCGAAATCCTGGAAAATCCTCCCCCTACACCTAGGACCTTATCCTCTCTTCTGAAATTCAGGAAAGGACTCAAGATATGGCTGTTTAACTGAGCCTCCTTGGCAGCAATACTCTCAGTGCCTAGATACCCTCACTTGTGATTAACCACGTTCTGTAAATCCTGATTGATTGATTGTTGAGTCAGCAAATGGGGCAGGGTTTTAAAACGTTTACCCCACCCAGTTATGCTGCCGCACTGAACATTATTTTCAGGCATGCTAAGTGAGTACTGAGTGCTACTCGTGGCGTTGATCTTAGTCAGCACTTGGTGCATCCCCTTGTGAGCACTCTTTTCAGGGGTACTAGCACATGAGATGTCCGAGACACTTGAGCAGTTGGGGTAGGAAGGCTTGGAAATTAAGTTGTTGAGGTCCACACTCTGTGCTAGTTGCTCACTAATTAACGCCGCTAGTTGGTACTGAGGCAGAAAATTAGGCCCCTTCAAGGGCCTAATTTAATTGAAGACATGCTGCACCACCATGCAAAGACTTGCACTGTAATTTCAGGGATTAGCCGTCATTTTAAATGACAGCACCCTAAATTCGCCACTGACCAAAACCCAGTCATCCAGAAAAAACTGGGTGGCATTCAATTTAGACTCTTATGTGTGCTTGAATCAAAAAAAAAAAAAAAAAAAGCATGACGAAGGCCATACTTTATCTTCGCCAAGGGGTAGAGGTTTAAATCTGACGAAAATTAACCCGTTTTGGGATGTAATTACAATGACATCAGCAGAGAAAATATGTCATATCGTTTCTTTGTATGAAGAAACGCACGTGCTGCTCAGTAAATATCTGCCTTCATTCATTTGTTTAAATTACAATATGTATTGTGTTATTGTAGAAAACCATCAAGCTCTTGAAATATTTTCCTCTTATTGATCCGACAACTAGATGTTTGTGACCTTTGCTTCGGCAAAGCACCCGTCGCTTTTTTCGACTACCATGAGTCATTATTAGTTCATAATGGTCACTTAATGATATATATATATATATCACATGAAGCACTGGTCACTGACAAGACTGTTTTGATTTATGACATCACCATCAACCCCATCTACCGTTAATCGAAATTCTAATCAGGAAAAACTGACTGTGCAGGAAATAGCAAGTTAAGATCTGATTTGTGGTTAGCATATTTTGTAGATGGGTAATGATTCTGTCCAACGCTAGCAGTAGCCTAATCAGCATACATAAAGACAAAACATTCCTTTAATGTCATCATTAACACGATGTGGTGTAATTGTATGCTTACATTGAAAATGATTGGCATTTTAGGACCTGATTCAAAGATCACTGAATGTTCTCGTAAACATGTATATGGCCAGTTTGGCAATAAAATCTTTAAATTCCTTCATTAATAATTCCACATTGTTATTCATTCTTCTGTTGTTAATATGATTACAATAAATCATTTTCCGTGGTGGGAGAGGATAGCCAAAAGCATGCTTTCAGTCGGGTGTCTGTCGGATTTCACCAGAATTTTTACACACACAGACAAAAACGCAAACACACTCTTCCTCTGTCTGTTTAGAAAGACTTCATAAATATTGGTTATTTCACTAAATGCGATTTCTCTCCCTTAGTACACCTACCAATACACATTCCTATCCCTTTCAACTGCCCCTTAAACACCTCTTGTGCGCCCTGCTTGTTGTGTAATGTATTTTAACATCATGTGCCAGCGTGATCATCAGGAAATATGAAGGTAACACCGCCCCCCTACCCTCCATCATACTAGACCCGATACGCCCCTGCGAATGTCCCATCAGCCCCACAACCAGGCCATTTCATTAATCCTTAGGACTGCCTTACACACAGTGGAGATGCACTCCATTGCCACAGGGGAATTCCTAGTATTCCTGCTAGTGATCTCTTTGATGCTAGTTACTTTATGATGTCCGGTGACCAGGAGACATTGGGTCTCAAGTAACTTGATAAGGGTTCTACACACACTGGTAGGCATATGCTCCATCTCTTGTTTTCTTTTCATAAGTTACTCTTGTCCCATTGAGGTGATGGATCAATCGTTGAGTTAGTTGCTTAGGCTCTGTTTAAGTTTCCATCCTCAATCCCACACTAACACCAGGAAGAGTTTTTTCATGAAATGGCCTGCTTGTGCTGAGTTCCTGATCTCTCCTTACCCACTCAGTCAATATTTTGGTGTGGTAGGCCAGCTACTTTCATTTAGTGACCTCTTAGATATTGTAACCAACCACCATACTTTCAATATGAGTCTCTTTCCTGCCTTTTCAGACAGATGTTGTCTGATGAAATGCTTTACGTTTAAGCAAAGGGTCAAAGGGTGGGTGTAACACAGGGCAAACACTAGAGATGATGTAGATCTTCAGAGGAGTCCTATACTCTTAAGTCTTGTGTCACACAGTATAAGGCTTGTTTGCATGAATAAATACAAGGATTCTTATATTGTTTCTTGTGTAGTCCGTCCACACTGTCTCCATTCAAATGATCCTGTCATCATGTTCCCAAATTCCTTTAACCTGCCAGTGCTTTTTGTAAAAGTAAATCCTGCCTGTAACTGTGTGAACATTTGGTTGTTTTTCTATTCTAAGTTCAATGGTATTTGAACGTATGTTCAAAAGGCTGCTTCTCAGACGTCCAACCTTAACTTCGCTCCAGTCACACAAATCCCTGCCACCGACTCCATGCTGCCTTCCTTCGTGGAAGCTGAGCCCTGTAGGCAATGCGTTGTCTAACATCTGATACCTCTGAAGCCAGTTGTCCATTTACAACCCCCAACTGCTCATTGCAGTCATCAGCAGACCTGTTCTGTCAGTTAATTTTTTTAGCCCTTTGCTACCCAAACACAGTTTGCCTTAAGTGGTATTGGTCTTTGTATTCTACTTGCAGTAGGCAAACTATCTTGAAATTTCATCCTGTTAATATTGTAAGTCAAGACGCGAATTAAAGTCCTCCTTTATGTAGAATGCACAGACATCTGTCTAACCTCACTACTAACACCATCATCCCTGTTATTAATTTATGAAAATAAATAAATCCAGGAACACCGTTTTCTCCTGTTTTTACACTGTTTTTTTTTTTTTTAACTCCCAGGCACCCTTTAGCTACCACCCCACCTACCACTCCAAGTGCCACCCTCAGGCGACATCCTCAGGTTCCAAGTCGAAGCATCCATTCTCAACTCTCTACCTGAAAGACATTTTTATGACCTCCTCTCCTTCAGCTATATGTCCTTTATTCCTCCCCTACCCTTGCTCTGTCTTTGTAAATCATATAAGACAAGCATAAGTGTGACTGAGGAAATGTGAAATGTGCCAACGAGCAAGGACAGTCAGAAAACAAAATAGAAGAATACAGTATTTCGGGAAAGAATGTCACATCAGCACTCTCCATATAGAGCAAGTCACCCTACATCAGACCTTTAATTATCCTTTCATGCATCTAAGGGAAATGACCTTAAATGATTGATGGTTACTGTGGTGCACTGATGAAGACATTAGCAAGGCTGTTGAGAAAGTATGTTATATCACTGATAGGACTGATGGGTAAGTGTAATGTTTTTAAAATTATCTTGTACCCATATTTCTGTGTTTGGTTAAGTTGATGCCTGTTAGAAATTGGGTCTGTATTTGGCTGAGGTATGCACCTTGTCCAAGTTAGCACCACAATCCTAGTCAGGTTAATTCACAACACAACCTAAATTATCCTGTGCTCACCCTCTGGTAGCCTGGCACAGGGCAGGCCAGCTTAACATAGAAGACAATGTGTAAATTATTTGTGCAATAACTCAGTGAAACACCACAAAAAGACTTCACCCGAGGTTAGAAAAATAGTGAATATGTATCTGAGTACAACAAGACCAAAACAACATAAATCCAACCAGTAGAAGTCGATGTATGAATTAAAAAAAAATGAATCCAAAATAGTGCTTAGAAGTCACTAGTGGTCAAAAAGTTACTTAAGGTCGAGAGGGACCGGTGTAAATTCAAATTTCCACCTGACCACGATGCAGAGCATCTTCATCAGGCAGCACAGGCCGTGAATCTGCTGTCATCTTACAGCCTCTGCATTGGCATCAAAGGAGTGATTTAGCAGAAATTCTCCCGCACTCGGGGCTATGGGTCGGTTTTTGCATAAATCAGTTGCAGAACCCACTCCTAAGGCCTAGAGCTCGGAGGGGGCACCTCAGGCAAGGGTGAGATTCACAGAAGGCCAAGTCCAGCAACATCGGGCGAGTTGCAGGGAGTCTTTGATGTCCCTGAGACTGCAGGAGAACAAGGGGCAGGCCACCAAGCCATTGGACATCACTTTGGAAGGAAGGCAGAGCTTGGGAGCAGCAGGGCAAAAAAGCAGAAAAACTGTCATCCTACAAAAGCAGTCCATTTGTGTGGGGTCAGACCTCTACACTTTGAAGTGTAAGTGTGAGCCTGCTCGTCTCTATCATCCCAGGATGGACCATCAAAATGCAGATGTATGTAGATGGGTGCTCAGCCACACCTATCTTCCTATGTTTGTGGCTGTCTGGTGGGGGGGGGGGCACAAATTGTAGCTGTCACCTAGTACATATGCCATATGTGTAATGGAGACAGGACGTAAGTCACGCTGAGCAGCGAGTGCAGAGCAATGTCCACTTTCTAAAAGTGGCACTGTAAAACAGTAATGTTTAATCCTACCTTACCAGTCAAGAGGATTTATCATTACCATTTCACAGATAAGAAACATGATGTATCTACACCTTTCTGATCAGGAATTACAGCTTAAAAGTATAGCAAGGTATTCCTAATGCTGGCATATGAGGTGTAGGCCTCACGCTAGTGAAAAACGACTTTGGGAGTTTTCACTACAGGAACAGGTAAAACTTAAAAGTACATGTCCTATCTTTTAATTACATAGCACCCTGCCCCATGGGCTACCTACGGCCTACTTCAGGGGTGACATATGTAATAAAAGGGGAGTTTAAGACGTGGCAAGGGGTTTGAAATAGCAATTCGAGGTGGCCGTTAATTACACACACAGATCTTGCTTGGCAGGCCTGAGACATGGTTAAGGGACACTTATGTGGGTGGCACTATCAGTGCTGCAGGCCTACTAGTAGTATTTAATGTACAGGCTCTTGGAACATATAGTGCACTTGACTAGGGACTTATATGTAAATTAAATAAATATGCCAGTTGGGTAGAAGCCAATGTTACCATGTGTAGGGGAGAGAGCACAAGCACTTTAGCACTGGTCAGCAGTTGTAAAGTGCACAGAGTCCTAAATACAACAGCAAAAACGAGTTCAGAAAAATGGAGGGAGGCAGGCGAAAAGTTGGGGGAAGACCATCCTGAGTCTGTCAGGTCTAATAATGCCATTGCTTATCACCACAATTTTGTAAGTAGCTTGCCCCGCCCATTAGTAGCTTCCTAGAGAGATACAAAACTTGCAGGGCCTTATATTTCTTGAAAAATCCATTTGTCAAAAGGTGTTGGGTTCTTCCCAATTTCAGGTGTAATAATTGTGGCAGCTCTTGGGTCAGAGTTAGGGAGATAATGCAAGATGGAGGATGTGGACACTCTGTTTTATGTTTATCTCCTTCAACATTCATCAAGATTCTTGCTATCTTGTATTGATTCAAGGTCGTATTAGTAATTTTATCAGTTTGGAGGAATGATGCTAAATCCTTGCGATTTGCTAAGTATTTTCAGTATACCCCATTCTGGGGTAATACTTCCCTCCTGAATGGATTTCAGGATTTTTGGAGTACTTTGTGGCAGAACCTGGGCTTGCAATCAAAAGGGCAAGTATTGGAATGGTGTCTACCCGTCTTTTACTGCCATACACATGAGTTTAACTTTCCCAGGTCCCTGTTTTAGAACTAGCTTTAGCCAAGGGATTTCTTTGCTGGTCAGTGGGAGGGAAATATTTGCTTAGATAAAATTCCCCTGATTGAATAATTTCTGTAGCAGAAGACGTAATTATGTATAAAATGCCTTTATGATTATTTTAGTGAGACATTGTGGACTAGCCTTCTCAGACAATCAGAAAAACAGACAGAGGTGTTTAATAGGCCTCTGACCATCAAGCAAGTTTCAGAAATTATGCAGCATGAGCATAGTCTTCGGAACAGAGCCACTTTAAGAAGGTAACTTTATTAACTATACCACACCCAGAGACATTGTGTATATGGGGGTGGTGGCCAAACTCAAGATATCCCTTGTGCCAGTTAGAAGATGCAGCTTTCCTCTACCTGGGCAGCTGGGCTGGTGCTGGCGGTGGCCTCCTGGGCAGCTGGGCTGGTGCTGGCGGTGACCTCCTGGGCAGCTGGGCTCGTGCTGGCGGTGGCCTCCTGGGCAGCGGGGATGATGGCGGTCTTCTCTGCCGTGCTGCTCTTCCCAGACTCGCCGGGTTTCTTGTGGCCCTTCCCCTCTTTGGACGGTGTCACAGCTGACTCGACACTCCCACCGAGACCCCTGGGAGTCTTCCCCCTCTCCTGCCGGGCACTGGCTAACTTCTGATGCTTCACAGGTGGGGGACTGTCTGTGCTGTGGCTCCGTGCCACACTGGCTGCCCTGGTGGCTGGTGCACTCCATATTCCGGTGACTACCTGCACCACTGGTCCTGGAGATGTTGTGGCTGAGGTGCTGGTTCGGGACCTATGAGACGGACGGGGTGGGGGAGGTGTGGGAAAGAGGTCAAGGTTGGACAAGAAAAGTTTTTTGACACACTGGGACGGGTAGCTGGAGGGGGTTTGGGAGTGGAGGAAGTGTTTGTGGTTGTAGGAGGTGTTTGTTTGCTGACTTTTGGTGAAGGTGCATGCGCTGGAGGCTGTCGTGAAGTGGATGGCTGTTGGGTGGGTGTGTGTCTGCGTTCGTATATCTTCGGAGGGGGCGTTACAGACACACTGGGAGAGGACACAGGGGACGTGTGGTGTGAATGGTAGTGGGGTGGTGACTGCACGTGAGCGGGGTGTGGTGGTGGGTGTGCTGGAGAGGGACATAGTGGCTGTAGAGGTAGTGCATGCAGGTGTGAGTGTAGACGAGACAGGGAGGGAGGAGGGAGACGAGGAGGAGGGGGACACAGTGGAGGCAGTGGATGTTGGTGTGTCTGCATGTGTGTGATGCTTGCGTGAGTGCCTGTGGGATGTGTGGTGCTTAAGTTTGCCTGAGCTTGCCTTGTGTGTTGACGTGTGTGCATGCTGGTCTGTAGGTGTGCTTGGGATAGGCTGAGGTACAGGGGATTGGGTCGGGGTGGAGGAAGTTGGAGGGGGGAGGCTAGACACAGGGACAATGGCTGCCATCAGTGCTGAGGCCAGAGTCTGAAAAGCTTGCTGAAGGGCCGCCTGACCAGAATAAATGCCCTCTAGGAATGCATTGGTTTGTTGCAACTGCCTTTCTACACCCTGGATGGCATTCAAAAAGTGTAGACTGCCCAACAGTGAGAGACCTGAGGAGGTCAATGGCTTCCTCACTGAGGGCAGCAGGGGTGACTGGGGCAGGGCCTGAGGTGCCTGGGGCGAAGGTGATGCCCACCCTCCCAGGTGAGCAGGCACGTGGCGAAGTCTGAGGGACTGCTGGGAGGGTGGTGCTGGAAGGGGGGTAGCGGCTGTACCTGTAGATGGGGGGGCACAGATGTTGCCACACACTCCCATCAGATGACGAGTCCGTGTCACTGGTCTCAGCTCCCGTCCCAGCCGCGGAGCTCCCCTCGCCCTCCGTCCCACTGGTGAACTCCGAGTCCGTAGTGTGGCCCTCCATGGCCATGTGGGATGCAGCTCCCTTCTGCTCCGGTGCCACTGTTCCTCCGCCTGGTGATGCTAATGCACACAAGAACAGGGAGACCACAAAAGGGGGGGGGGACGACAGAAGAAAGACATGTTGAGTGCATGCATTACCGCTACCGTTGGCGGACTCGACAGACACAGAAGCCCCCTGCTCTACGCCGCGCTCTTGGGCTCCACTGTTCAATTCCTGGGAAATGGCCTACTTGGCTATGGATGACATCTGCACACATAGATGACACAGTGGCATGACTAGGTGTAGTTGGCACTCTACAGAGGTGGGCCGGGGTGCCACAGGGCCTGCCTTACGGAGGGACCTTGCCTACGGAACTCGCCCTGGCCTAGGGAAACCCACAGCCCACCTCCCCCACCCAGACCCCTCCACTGCACACAAAGTCAGCAGGATGCAAGGGTACTCACCCCCTTGTGGCTGCTGTGATGCCCTCAAGCGCCCATCCAACTCCGGGTACGCCACCGCCAGGATCCTGAACATCAGGGGGGTCATGGTGCGACGGGCACACCTCCGACGTTGGGAGGCCATCCCCAGCTGAGCCTCCGTCGTCTTCTTGCTCCAGCGGCGAATGTCCTCCCATCTTTTCTGGCAGTGGGTGCTCCGTCTGTGGTAGACCCCCAGGGTCCAGACGTCCTTGGCGATGGCACGCCAAATATGTTTTTTCTGGTGGGCGCTGACCTACATGATTTGTACAGGGGGAAGAGAAAGTTATTACCAACTGCACCGTCAAAGTGATTGGCCCCCATCCCTACCCTTGCCATGTGGCACATGCACTCACAGTTGTTTCATGCATGCCGCACTCTCCCCCCTTCCTTCTTACATCCACCCCTCTCCACACAGGCATAGCCCATACATCATGCTTCCAGTGTACTTTCCTGTTTGTCTGGAGGACCTTAGAGTAGCGTGTACTGGGGGAGGACCTCATCCACGTACTTCTCCAGCTCCTCCGATGTGAAGGCAGGGGCCCTTTCCCCAGACACTCGAGCCATTGTCTCTTCCCTACCGAGGTCACAGCAGCACTTGTAGTGTAGGTCCTCTCCTGTCGAAGATCAGGTATCGAGTGATTGAACAGATAGAAAATGGCAGTAACGTCTGCGGCGGTGCGTACCGTCACCGCCAGCGTACATCGTCATTGGCTCCTGGGACCCATAGGGTCCAATGTTAACCAATGCAGCATTGCGCCGCGGTCTTCGACCGCCTACCGCGACTGTGTACAACGCCAGCGCAGTTACCTCACATCCCATTGTTCCACTTTAGAGGTCAGGCAGCTGCCATTTCAGGGGCCCACATGGCTTCATTTTCAACTGCGTCACACATATCTAGGCCAAGACTCAACACACATACAGGCCACTTTTTGAGTATGAATGGTGTTCAGTGTAAACTGTGGGTACGTACCTCTGAGTTGTTTGACTCGGTGCTCGCTGTTGTCCTTCATAGGCACCGTCCGCTGGGACATGTGAGGAGATGGCGGCATCCTCTGGTGTACCGACCGTTGGTGGACCTGTCCACAATGGAGGAAAGACATGTTATAATCACATACAGGCTTCACCGTGCCACAATCCAGGAACTGTGTACCCAGTTGGAGCCAGACCTGATGTCAGCTATCCACCATCCCACAGTAATCCCCCTCAAGGGCAGGTGCTGTCAGTGCTCCATTTCCTTGCAAGTGGGTCATTTCAAACAACAGTGGCCATAGCATCAGGGATGTCCCAGCCTGTGTTTCCCAACGTGTTGTCCAGAGTGTTGTCTGCCCTGCTGAAACACATGGGGAGCTACATCGTTTTCCCTCAGGTGGAGGATTTGCCTACAGTGAAAGGTGATTTCTATGTCCTGGGACATATCCCCAACATCATAGGTGCCATTGATGGGACACATGAGGCTTTGCTCCCCCGCCGCCCCCCCCCCCCCACCCCACAGAAGTGAACAGGTGTACAGAAACCAGAAGAGTTATCATTCGATGATCGATGAATGTACCGATGGTATGTTTGGCAGACCAGTACATCTCCCATGCGAATGCCATGTTCCCTTGCTCAGTGTATGACGCTTACATCCTTCAGAATAGCAGCATCCCTTATGTGATGGTCAACTCCAGAGGCACCGTGTGTGGCTATTAGGTGAGCACCTGGAAGCTATGCAGTGGGAATGGTTGTCTGGGTCTGGGGATATCCCTCCAGGTTAGTGTGTGTCTAACAGTTGTCCCTCGCCATTTGCAGGTGACTCTGGTTACCCCAACCTGTCATGGCTACTGACCCCAGTGAGGAATCCCAGGACAAGGGCAGAGGAACGCTACAATGAGGCACATGGGTGAACTAGGAGGGTGATCGAACGCACCTTCGGCCTCCTGAAGGCGAGGTTCAGGTGCCTCCATATGACAGGTGGATCCCTATTCTACTCACCAAAGAAGGTGTGCCAGATCATCGTGGCCTGCTTTGCGACGGCAGGTGCCCTTTCTGCAGGAGGATGGTCCATATGGCGGTGTTGTTGCAGCTGTGGAGCCTGTGGACAGTGAAGACGAGGAAGCAGAGGAAGAAGACATGGACAACAGGGACTCAGTGATCCAGCAATATTTCCAGTGAAACACAGGTAAGAATACAAACCTGCCTACTACATGTACTTATGCACTACTACCTCTCTACTGTCTGTCTTTTTCACCCAGTGCTTGGTCACTGAGTTGTCACTTTCCCTTACAATTTCACATATCTGGGTCCCACAGTGTGACATCTGCTTTGATTCCTCATGGACTAGAGCTGTGTGACATAGGTATGTTGACATTACAAATGAAAGAGCTTTTTGCCACAGTTATTGCTAATACAGTATTCCAAAATCACAGACAGACTCCAGATTGTTTTGTGCTTTAAGGGTGTTTATTTAAGTGCTCAATATTGGAGGGGGTAGCAAAATGGTGAGGGGTGATGGCGGAGGAATGTCCATGGCAGAGTCCAGTCTATTAGTCTCACAGGTGCATTGCCCAAATGGGCATAGGAAGTGGAGCTGGGGCAGTTTAAGGATGGACAGGGTGACAAAGTGGGACAGTAGGATGACAATCAGGGTGCTCTCATTTCTTGGTGGGGATCTTGGCATCGTTCTCTGTCTTGTTCCTGGATTTCAGGGATTGTTTGCGAGGTGGTTCTCCCTCTGCAGGGGGTGGGGTGCTGGTGTGGTGGTCCTGTGGCGGTGCCTCCGGTCCACTAGCGTAGGTGGTGGGCAGTTCATCATCCAGGCTCGGGTCAGGGGCCCTTTGTAGTGCCACAGTGTCCCTCCTGGTGTTGAGTACTTCCTTCAGCACCCCTACGATTGTGCCCAGGGTGGAATTGATGGTTCTGAGTTCCTCCCTGAAGCCCATATGCTGTTCCTCCTGCAGGCGCTGGTTCTCCTGAAACTTGGCCAGTACCGTTGCCATCGTCTCCTGGGAGTGGTGGTAGGCTCCCATGATGGAGGAGAGGGCCTTGTGGACAGTGGGTTCCCTGGGCCAGTCCGCCCCCTATCGCACAGCAGCCCTCCCAGTTCCCCTGTGTTCCTAGGCGGTGCCCACTACCACTGCCCCCAGGTCCCTGTTGTTGTTGGGGTGGTGGGTTAGCCTGGGTTCCCTCTAGTGGTGGACACACTGCTGATTGACGTGTCCTGGGGACGGAGGTATGGGCCCGCTGGGTGGGTGCTGTGCTGGTGTTTCCAGAGGGGGGAAGCTCTGTAGTGGCCTGTGACTGGGTGTGGGGAACCAACTGTCCCGAGGTCCCCGATGGGCCGGGCTGGTCATCTAGATCCAGTTGGACAGAGGTGCTGTCATCACTGTGGGCCTCTTCTGTTGGTGGTGTGGACATGTGTGGACCTTCCTGTCCGGTGACGTTGGGTAGGGGTCCTGCAGGGGTATAAAGGCATGATTATTGCATCTGTGTGTGTGTCAAGGTGTGCAATGGGTGGGTGACCGTGTACCCCAGTGCTAGCATTCCTGTGTGGGACCTTGTGTGATGATGGTTTAGGGGGGTGTATGGGTATGTGCAGTGGGCATGCTTTAGTGATGGGTGTCCATGCTTTGGTGTTGCATGCAGGGCTTGGTGTTGGGATGTGTGGTTTGTGATAGTGGGACATTTGTGAGGAGTAGGAGTGGTGGGGTGAGGGTGAGGGTGGGGGTATGTGCTGGCATGCAGGTAGGGTGGGTGATGAAGTAGTAATGATTTGACTTACCAGAGTTCATTCCTTCACCTACTCCTGCGAGGCCCTCAGGATGCAGAATCGCCAAGACCTGCTCCTCCCATGTTGTTAGTTGTGGGGGAGGAGGTGGGGGTCTGCCGCCAGTCCGCTGAACCACCAGGTGGTGTCTGGAGACCACGGAACGCACCTTCCCCCGTAGGTCGTTCCACCTCTTCCTGATGTCCTCCCGATTTCTTGGGTGTTGTCCCACTGCGTTGACCCTGTCCACTATTCTTCGCCATAGCTCCATCTTCCTTGCAATGGAGGTGTGCGGCACCTGTGATCCGAATAGCTGTGGTTCTACCCGGACGATTTCCTCCACCATGACCCTGAGCTCCTCCTCCGAGAACCTGGGGTTTCTTTGCCGTGCCATGGGTTGGTGTAGGTGATGTGTGAGGTGGTGTGTGGGGTGATAAGTGTGCTGATATGTAGTGGGGTTTTGTGTGAGTTGCGTGGAAGTTATGTGGGTGATGGTGTTGTGTGCCTGTGGATGCTAGTGTTGTTGATGGTGGTGTCTCTCTCTGGCTTTCGTTCGTGATTTGTGGTCGTAAGGGTTTGTGGGTGATGTGGGTGTGTCTTTTATAGTGTATTGAGTGTGTGGGAGTGGTGTGTGTATGTGTATCAGGTGTGTGTATTTGTAATTGTCCAATGTGGCTGTGTTTTGTAAGAGTGTGTGTATTTTGAGCGCGGCGGTGTGTACCGCCAATGGAATACCGCGGTTGAAAGACCGCCGCGTGGATTCGTGTGTCGTGATAGTGTGGGCGTATTTCTGTTGGCTTGACGGTGGAGGTTTTGTTTTCACAAGTTTATCACTGACCTTTGGTGCGGCGGACTTGTGTGGGTGTCTGAATTTTGGCGGATTCCGAACTGTGGGTCAGAATAGCTGTGGCGGAATACCGCGGCCGCGGCGGTGTGGTGGCGGTCTTCTGCACGGCGATAAGCAGCTTTTACCGCCAATGTAATAATGAGGGCCTATGTGTTCCTATGGGCTGTCTCTTTTTTCATGCCAATGAAACCAGCTGGTCATGTCAATCTCCTCAAATCTAAGTGCAACACATCCTCAATGAACTCCTTGTCTTCAAGAAATGGCCAAGTGGATGGCCAAATGCATATTAAAACTTAATGAGGACAAGACAGAAGTCATTTTACTGGGCAATCTCCGTAACAAGACTCAGTCCTTTTTACCGGACTGTGTGAGGAACCATCCACAACTGGAAAGTTCAATAAAAAGTATTTGGATATGGTTGGACTCCGGCCTCACTCTGGACCATCAAGTAAAATAGCTTGCTACCACCTGCTTCGGGGTGTTGAGGAAAATCTTTGACCTCTTTCCTTTCCTAGCTAAAAAACAGTTTGTCAAGGCCCTTGTAATCTTGCATCTTAACTATGGCATTGCCTTTTATCTTGGCTTACCTTAGTATATGTTGAATAGGCTGCAGGTGGTTTAGAATGCCACTGCCAGCCATCTTATTGACATCCCGAGACATCAGTCTGCCAAGAAACTCTGGCAGCTCTCCACTGGCTTCCAGTGGATCAACAAGTTCAATTCAAGACCCTTTGCATTATGCACAGGCCACTTCACAAAAGATGTCTGTTGGAAATGGCCCTTTTTGCAGGGTTATCCCCAAACTTTTGCCTTCTTCCTCCTATTTTTTTAGGTCTGTGTTTGCTGGTTTATTGTCTGCTAATCAGTGCTAAAGTGCAAGTGCTCCCTATAGACATTGTACTGTTGATTGGTTTATCCATTATTAGCATATTTGATTTACTAGTAAAGTGCACTAGAGGTGCCCAGGGGCTGCAAATCAAATGCTACTAGTGCGCCTGCAGCACTGGTTGTGCCACCCACATTAGTAGCTCTGTAAACATGACTCAGACCTGCCATTGCAGTGTCTGTGTGTGCAGTTTTAAACAGCCAATTCGACTTGGCAAGTGTGCCCACTTGCCATGCCTCAACCTTCCCTTTTATTGCATGTAAGGCACCCCTGAGTTAGGCCCTATGTAGCGCTATGGGCTGGGTGCAGTGTATGTTTAAGGTAGGACATATACTAGTGTGTCCTAACAGTGAAATACTGCCAAATTTGGTTTTCACTGTGCAAGGCCTATCTCTCTCATAGGTTAACATGGGGGCTGCCTTTAAATATCCTTAAAGCACGTATTCTCTTTGAGAGCAGATAGAAATGTGGAGTATAGGGGCTCTGAACTCACAATTTAAAAATACATCTTTTAGTGAAGTTGGTTTTCAGATTGTTAGTTTGAAAATACCACTTTTAAAAAGTAGGCATTTTCTTGCTTAATCCATTCTGTGACTCTGCCTGTTTCTGGATTCCCCATCTGGGTCAGTTTGACAGTTCGGCTGTTCACACCTCTCCTCTAGATAGCGACACAAAGGGGGCTGGGGTGTAGCCTGCATATCTTGATTAGCCATCTGTGCTGGATGGGAGGGGAGGAGTGGTAACTCACACCTGAATGGACTGTGCCTGCCCTCACAGAATACCATCTCCAACCTCCTGGTGAGTGTCTGGGGCCTGGCCTGGACAAGGAAGGATCTTGCAAACATTTGAGACTTTGCTTTGAAGTTTGCCAACTTCAAAGGCAGAACTGGGTATAAGAAGAAGACCCAAAACCCTAGACTTTTAGAATCTTTCTGGAATCAAGAGGAGCCTCTGCCCAGGAGAAGAGCTGAAGAGCTGAAAGAGGAGTACTGACCCTTTGCTGTGTTGCTTTGCTGGACTGGCCTGCAGTTGCTGCTTCTGCCTGAAAAGAGTGCAAAGGGTGAACTTTGCTGTGTGTCCTGCTTGAGAAAATTCTCCAAGGGCTTAAAGTAGAGCTTCCCTCCTGTTGGAAGTCGCAGGGACACCTAAGACTTCAGTTTCCTTGACCTGCAGCACTGGGAACTGTGTGTTTTGTGCTGTTCAAGAGGAGAAACCACAGCAACGCCGCCAACGCCGCCGCTGGCCTGCACAGTGACCTGCCGACACCACGCGGAGTCGCTTTGCCCCGCGACCCTGGTCTCACCAACGCCGTCATTGGACAACTTCACCGAGCCGCTGCTCGCACCGCGACCTGTGAGCCCCACACTCCGGCATCGCCTGCTCACACTGCAGCCTGGGCATCCCCACCGCTGACGCTTCTGCTGACACCGGTGCCACTGCCTGCACCATGGCTTGTGGACACCGCTCGTGAAGTACACAAAGCACTGTCATATCCCGCACCACAGCCCCGGTCTACCGACGCCAGCACCATCGACTCCTGTGTCGTCACCAGGCCTGCACCTTGGCCCATGGACACCACTCGTGAGTGTCATGAAGCACCGTCCCGTCCCACTGGTTTGGGCCCACCGACAACAGCACTTCAGCAATGACGACGACGCTGCTTGCACCGTGACATGTGGACACCGCACGTTGCACCGCCCTGCTTCACACTGCAGCCCTGGTCTCACCGATGCCACTGGACACCGTCACTGAGCTGCTGACTGCACCATGACCTGTGGACACCACACGTCGCATCGTCCCGCTTCGCACCGATGCCCAACGCCATCCACGCCAGAGCACCAGACTTCATCAGCCTGGAGTTCGATCTGCAACGCGTGTGACCTCAAGGGCCTGACGGCTCCTGCACCTACTCTGGAACCGACACTGCAACATCAGTGACACCGCTCTCCGGAGCTCACTGCGAGGATCATGATGCCCTGCAAATCCAAGGTACTGTTTGCGGGTCTTCCCGACAACGTAGCTGGCCAGCAACACCGCGGCCGGCCTGAACTGTTGATTTTGTTGATCACGACGCCGTGAAAGCCACAGGTTGAGCTATCGTCTTCAAGGAACTGTAGTTTCTTACTGTATGTTGGATTTTTATCGTATTTGACCTTGTTTTCCGTAGCTAAATATTGGCTATTTTTCTAAAACTCGTGTGGTGTCCTTTGGTAGTGTGTTCACTTATTATTGTGTGTTATGTGCAAATGCTTTATACATTGCTTCTGAGATAAGCCTGACTGCTCATGCCAAGCTACCAAGGGGGTGGGCAGGGGTTATCTGAGCGGGTATCTCCCTTATCCAGACTAGAGTGAGGGTCCCTAATTGGACAGGGTGCAAACCGTCTGCCAACTAGTGACCCCATTTCTAACAATGTCCATCTCTATTATGATCTTTGACCTCTTATTATATCCCTTGCAGGTCCCTCAGATCCTCCACGGTCTTTTTGTTTAGTGTCCCTAAAATCCACAGGTCTCGATGGGGAGGCTGTTCCACAGCCTACAGGGCTCCTAAACTCTGGAATGCTCGTCAGCTTAGCCATAAATTGTCTTTTTGTAAGGCCCTAAAAACCTGGCTGTTTAGGACTTCGTTCGGTGGCTGGCTGGTATCCTGCAATGTCTGCTGTAGCGCTGGGAGGCCTTCTGGTAGCCATGCACTATATAAAACAACTAAACTAATATGCCCTTGTTAGAAATGGGGTCTTTGGTTGACAGTCAGGTTACCCCCTGTTCAAGCAAGGACCCTTACTCTAGTCAGGGTAAAAGAGAATCACCCTCAGCTAACCCATGCTTACCCCCTTGGTAGCTTGGCAGAGCAGTAGGCTTAACCTCAGAGTGCTAGGTGTAAAGTGTTTGTACCAACACACACAGTAACTCAATGAAAACACTTTAAAATGACACAACACCAGCTTAGAAAAATAGGAAATATTTATCTAAACAAAACAAGACCAAAACGACAAAAATCCAACATACACAAGTCAAGTTATGAATTTTTAAAGATGAAACTCAAAAATAGCGCTTAGAAACAAAAATGCTTCGATGAGGTGTTAACACGGCGTCGTGACGGAGTCGTTCCCAACAAGCCGACACCAGCGGCACCGGACACGGAGTCGTGTAGACCCACAAGTACAATACCTTTGGTGAAGAGTGAAAACAAGCCGATGCGCAAAGTCGGGGATCGCGGCGTCTGAGCGAAACGTTGAATCCGCGCACTTCGAGCGGCGTCGGTCACGACGTGGTGCGGCGACTTCCACGGAGTCGCGGACTTCAGCGGGGCTGCAGCGGCGTCGGGCCTGCGAAGAGCGTCACGTTCCAGCGAAGGTTACGGCGTCGGGTGCAGGCGGCGTCACCGGATTCAGCAGCGGCGTCGGTCCGGAGTCGTCCGAAGTCGATTTACTTGGATTTCCACCAGCTTTCCTTTCAAGGGCCCAGGGACTGGATAGGGCACCGTCAGAGCAGGAATCTCTCCGGAGACTCCAGGTGCTGGCAGAGAGAAGTCTTTGCTGTCCCTGAGACTTCAAACAACAGAAGCCAAGCTCTAACTCAAGCCCTTGGAGATTTCTTCACAAGATGGAAGGCACACAAATTCCAGTCTTTGCCCTCTTACTCTGGCAGAAGCAGCACTGCAGGAAAGCTCCACAAAGCACAGTCACAGGCAGGGCAGCACTTCTTCCTCAGCTATCAGCTCTTCTCCAGGCAGAGGTTCCTCTTGGTTCCAGAAGTGTTTCTCAAGTCTGTAGATTTGGGTGCCCTTCTTATACCCATTTTAGTCTTTGAAGTCACCTTTCTTCAAAGGGGACTCACACCTACTTGTGAAATCCTGCCTTGCCAAGGCAAGGCCTCAGACACACACCAGGGGGTTGGAGTCTGCATTGTCAGAGGCAGGCACAGTCCTTTCAGATGAGAGTGACCACTCCACCTCTCCCTCCTAGCAGAGATGGCTAATCAGTAAATGCAGGTTACACCCCAGCTCCCTTGTGTCACTGTCTAGTGTGAGGTGAAAAACAACCCAACTGTCAAACTGACGCAGACAGGGAATCCACAAACAAGGCAGAGTCACAGAATGGTTTAAGCAAGAAAATGCTCACTTTCTAAAAGTGGCATTTTCAAACGCACAATCTCAAAATCAACTTTACTAAAAGATGTATTTTTAAATTGTGAGTTCAGGGACCCCAAACTCCACGTCCACCTACTCTCTAGGGGAATCTACGCTTTAATCATATTTAAAGGTAGCCCCCATATTATCCTATGAGAAAGACAGGCCTTGCAACAGTGAAAAACAAAGTTGGCAGCATTTCACTGTCAGGACATATAAACCACATTACTATATGTCCTACCTTATCCATACACTGCACCCTGCCCTTGGGGCTACCTAGGGCCTACCTTAGGGGTACCTTACATGTAAGAAAAGGGAAGGTTTAGGCCTGGCAAGTGGGTACACTTGCCAAGTCGAATTTACATTTAGAACTGCACACACAGACACTGCAGTGGCAGGTCTGAGACATGATTACAGAGTTACTTATGTGGGTGGCACAACCAGTGCTGCAGGCCCACTAGTCGCATTTGATTTACTGGCCCTGGCACCTCTAGTGCACTTTACTAGGGACTTACTAGTAAATCAAATATGCCAATCGCGGATAAACCAATCACATACACATTTTACAGAGAGAGCATATGCACTTTAGCATTGGTTAGCAGTGGTATAGTGCTCAGAGTTCAAAAGCCAACAGAAACAGGTCAGAAAAATTAGGAGGCAGGAGGCAAAAAGATTGAGGATGACCCTGCATAAGCAAAAAAGTCCTATAGCCCTCAAGCTTGTGGGCCCTCAGATATATTATGATGAGATGTTGCAGAGGTGGTGGACGCAGGACATATGTTTTTCTTCACCTGGATTCTTACTATACAGATAAGACTAACCCATTGCATCTGAGGATTGCCCATTCTATGGTTGGCCTTTCGGTTCAACACACCATGGCTGATAATGTAATAGCAAATAAGATTTCTTTAAAGCCTGATATAAGCCACATAGGAAAGGACAGAAGGATGGGCTTGAAAGGTTTTCCTGTGAGTCGGAGATAAGGAAATGTGGTCAGCTGCTATTAAAATGGATAAATGCACTTCATCCCAACCTTAACCAAAAGACTGCAAAGACTGAGATCGAAAGTGTATGCATTTGAAGAGAAACTGAAGGGCTTGTGCATGATTGGCATGGAGAAAGAAATACTAAACTCAAGAACTAAATTTCAGACATGATAGGGACAGTGCTAAGACACCAAAGAAACAGTGGAAGGTTTGAAGACTTTGAAATGCAACCCACTTGAAAGGATTGTGAATTTCTTCTTTAAGATGGACTTTCTATAAAGTCTTGGAAGGGACTCCCATTTGCGAGTACTTGTAGTGCTTCAAGCAGTAGCTGTCAAAAAACTTCCTTGGGGATGTCAAAAAAGAGTTTAGAGAATTGGTAGGTACTCAGTCACACCTGGAGTAACAGTAGGTGGAAAAAGCAGGTACTGGCCTTGTTCCTAGAAACTGAGGACATGCCATGGATGCCACAGCGATGCTCATCCTGTTTTCAACTGATTTCTGAGACTGCATATGATAAGCATTGATTCAGGATAAAAACTGTTTTCCTGAGGGCTAATTCTAAGAAAGAGAACAATGTTGCAAGTCAGCCAAGATTTGATAAGCAGTGGTCTGGCAGATTTATTTGGTCTGGTGAAGCTGAAAGTGACATGCCAAGACACAAAAACATATTCTTCTAAGTTGAGGCTGCCAAAGCCTTCCTGCATAGTCTTGGAATTGACAAGAGATGAATCTCTGTCTTATTTTGTTCTGAAAATCTTAGGGTGGTTTCTTCCTTTGTTTACCTCTTCCACTACTGACGCATCCTTTGATTGGGCAAGGGGGTCCATATTCTTGCTGATAATCTGACACCTGGAAAAGGGAGAGATGGATTTAGGGGCCAACTTCCTACTATTGTGGTTAATTTATCTATTGATGTATACCTCTAATATTACGTCTCCTCTCAATTGGTTCTTTTATAACTTCTGCGATAAAACAATTTTGTATTTACCTTGGAGAGCCTTCATCATTCAAAAGAACACTGAGTTAATAACTTAGCTCCAAGATTCTTACTTTCTTTGATGTTTAGGTTGCAGTCAATGAAACATTGGACCAGTGCACGTATTGGTCACATAAGTGAAGTTGTTAAAGTAAACAAAAAGAGAGAATAAAAAAATTGGACACAGTCCACAGAGCTTTGCCAGCAAGCCAGGAGAATCTCTTTGCCAAGTTCAGATGTGGATGCTTGACATCTTTCTAGAATTAAATGGGGGTCAGGACAGAGCTGCTGGGTATTGTTAAGGGGTCTTCCTGGTCGGTCAGTTTGTGGACTGAATTGGTGGGTTTTGGGTTTCTTTTCAGTATCTCAGAATTAGAATGGGTATCCTCTCACCCTACCCGCATCAGTGAGAATTCCAGATTCAAGCGGTGGGACCCCAATTCAGCCTGTGGTGTCTTTAATGATCCTGAGCACACTCCTCTGTCTTCTTCTGAGTTTAATGTGACCACCCTATGATTACAGGTGCCCCAGCATCTCTGAATGTTTTGATAGGTGGTCGTTGGCACTGCATTCAGCGTAGTACAATTGTGGTGAGCCATCTTATACTGGATCCCTAGACCTCATCACCAAATTTGTGGTGCAGCAGCCATCTTGATTTGGGATGTTTCACAGCTTGTGTTCACACAGAAATATCAAGCTTTACATTAGGCTTCTTACGCTCCTGACTGCTGTAGCCATTTTGGATTAGGTGCTCCTGTTTTTAAGTCCTAAAGCGTTCATATTTGAGACCATTCATACATCAATTTCTTCACACACTAGATCATTTTTCCTTGGATCATTCAGCATGGGTGTGTCAAAAAGTGGTGAAACACACACCTTCATGGGATTAAACCTGTGGTGAGATGCACACCTTGATGAATTTAAGTTTATCTATGAATCATTTAATCATTAGGTATTTCTCAGTGTTACTCATGTGTGACACACACTTAATAAGAATATCCTTTATTTAAAATGCTGTCTATATTGGAAGCACTACATTTTGTCATAGTTTTGGGAACATTATACATTCTACAAGTACAGTTCTGCAGGTTCATAGCATATAACATGCAGCAAAGTATAGTGCTTCTGCCAGCCTTCATGCCAAGTCCCGGGCATTCTATTTTGGATTGGGAGTAGTGAAAAGAAGGTTTTGGGGCATATCTAGATACTATAGATGGTGATGTGTTTACTCATAGGAAAAAAAGTATGCTTTATTAAGACACTGTTTAGGGCCTGTAGGAGAGAAGATTTTCAAAATTCACACCAACAAGCCACTTAGGGTGAAAGTGATGAAATTAATGAATATGTGTCAGCCTTAATGATGCTAGATAGTAGTTTTAAGCCAAACACAAATATAATATTAAAGGAGCATACATTTTATAGACACCATCAATTTCTTCCTGGAGAACCTATTTTGAGTGTTGTTGGTGTACTAAGAGCATTGGCTTCTACATGTGGATAAAAAAAGTTTTAGAATTAACTAATTAGGTATCAAACTGTGGAGCATACCAATAATAACAAGATCCAGGAAGTATTAATCACTACAAATTTAACATTGAATAAGGCAGTAAAGATTACCTATGGGTTTTAAAAGTACTATTTCTTGCATGACTCAAATGTCTTTATGTTCAGAGCTCAACATCATCTAAAGAACTGGTAGCTGAGATGCGAATCAAGGGTGAAAAGAAGGAAACTATAAATACTGAAACCAAAACACAAATATATGTTACAGGTGTGGGAGTGCTAGTCATCTAGGAAATTTAACGTCAAACCCCACTGTGGATAAGATTTGTATGGGCTGTAAAAGGAAAGGTCATTTTATAAAGGGTATGCAAGCCAAAAACAAAGGAAGAAAAAGCAAAAATAGTTTGCATTGTCAGTGAACAGTGTTGTACCCAAATCATCATAATCCAGGGATGAACGTGTCGTATTAAGTGCAAATCTCACAGCAATTGGGGGTTTTGTGAGAATGAAGTAATGAAGACGGATGTTACTACATTCAGGAGACCATATTGTCAAGTGTCTGTTGTGAATGTGAATATGATGGTTCACCTTTTATTGTAATTGGTGTAGAAAACTGGAAAGGGTTTCCATAATATTGGGTTGACACAATCCATAATTAGACCAGTGTCATGCGGAAGACTCATTGAGATACTAGGAAAATGTGATACTACTATATCCGGTAAGGGCAGTTCTACACCTGCAACTGTCTATGTGGTTATGTATGGTTCATCATTATTAGGGTAGTTGGAAAAATAAATTATTCTGGACCCTAATAAATCTGAACAAATTTAACTCACAAAAAGTTTGTTTGGTTGTTTGGGCAACTTGCAAAGAGGTAAGTAAAATATCCTAAAGTTTTTTACTGACAAACTGGAAAGTTGAATGGGTTCAAGCATAAAATTCGGCTCAAGTCAGGGGCAGGACAGTTTGTCCACAAAGTTAGAAGGGTTCTGTTTAAAGCGAGATCAATGTTACGAAGGGAACTAGGTACACTACACAAACAAGATGTCAGACATTTTCAAGACCCATTGAAGGCTCTGGATGCTTGTCCTTCATTCTTACACACAAACCTTAAGACAATTTGAGAATGTGTGTGGACATAAGGGAACTAAATTCTAGAATTTGGTTTGATCGCCATCCCTTGCCAATTGTTACTGAAATGTTATCTTTACTTAAGGGTGCTAAATTATTTCCTGCTGCTGTGTATCACAAAGTAGTTCTGCATGAGGATTCCCATTGCTTAACTCATTTGTCACTCTGGAAGGGGCTATTTACTTTGAGACTGCCTTTTGGTTTGGCTTTGTTCTCCGCAGCACTCCAAAGCCTTATGGACATGTTGTTCAAGGATGTTGAAGGGGTCATATGTTTTCTGGATGATGTGGTAATATATGGGGAAGACAAGATTAGCCATGATTGTGCATGTGAGAACCATAGTAGAGGAAAAGGAAGTGTAGGTTTGGAGTGTGTGTATGGAGTAGACGTGAAGGAGAACTTAGTGAAAGCCATTGTTGATGCTTTGGGTTAATGAGGAAAGGATCACATATAATCATTCATGGGCTTGATGGAGTTTTAATAGTGTTTTATACCAAAATGTGCTGAAAGGATGCTATGCGTCAGTTGCTTAAAAACATGAAAGATTTGTTTGGAGCGATATGTGTGAACAAGAATTCAGTGACATCAAGAATGTTAGGGCTGGTGCAATTCCTCTCAAACCTTTTGACTCCAAAGATATTAAAATAGTAATTATGGACACTAGTTAGTATGCATGGGGGTCTGGGTTTTTACAGAGAAGGAATGGAAAAGAAGAGGTGATACTGTTAGCCAGCCACAGTCTTAAAAGTGCAGAACCTGTCAGATCTCACCTTTGATTTTCTGCAGGAGTGGTAGGAAGTTCATAAAGTATGTTTCCAACTTCCCTCCTCACTGAGACAGCCCAACAATGTCAAATCCAATTTGGATAAATGGGGAAGAGGGTATGGAAAAGAAAGAGACGCAGGTCCTATGAAGTGAGTGTAAGTATGTAAGTGCTTCGCTATTGAGTTCTGTATGGCTTCCTGGGTGAGACAGAATGGAAAGAAGCAGTGAATCTGCCATATACAGAAAAGAAAATGTGGATTTAATAATTTGCTATTAAAATACCTGAGTAAATCCCCCCTTCTGTTTAGCAGATATGTGTTTGATAGGTGATGAGTGGGATCTATAGACATACAACAGAACAGAGGCATAGGAGAAACACTGTATGTACCTTAAGTGTGCCTTATATACTTTTGTAATGATTGAACATTCCCTATTTAGTTTAGTTCAAAGCACACATATGAGCTCTAAGTGTACTATTAGATAACAAGCCTAAAGGAGTCATTTGTACTTATGCCTTCACAGTTTCGGAAGAAGTACTAGTTTTTCCTGTTAATCAATCACAGGATTTCCTCTTTGTTAACAAAAGTTAAAGGTCCCAAAATCAGAGTGACAATAGCAGGTAAGTAAATATATCCAATAACCGCAAATGCGTAGCACGCTTATCTCACTAAGTATTGGCAATATCAGGGTTCAAAAGGATTCTCAAGGTTCCTTTCTTTTAGGTGCAGGATAACAGGTTGAACAGAGAAACAGGAAGAACTGATTAGGAAATCCTAGGGGGGAGAGACCACATTAGATAAGTATATGCATATGTAAATCACACAAACAGCGCAGCATGAGTTACCGCTGTGTAGATTGCAGCATGATACTTTAAAGTTCTTGTTTTGTGTCTAAACTCTTTTCTCTGGTATGAAGTCGGGAGTTTAGCAGGAGCGGCCTCAAAGGAATTCCAATATCCTTGGATGAAAAAGTAAAGCTAATAAAGCGACGGAGACACCGAAGGCGGCATGTGACTCAGAAGCCGAAATGCGAGAGAAGTAGATGGCAGAAAACTGCAAGCGCAAAACACTAGAACCCAACATAGTTTCCTGTTAGTTGGCTGCTGCTCTATGGCTGCTAGGCTCCATCCCTGCTGCAGCCGGAAGCCAGATCGTGGCAGGCATTACAGAACAATACTCCTCAGTTGCTTAATGTAAACCTAAAATCGTGTTCTTCATTATTAGTATAGAACATCATTTTTAGTAAGAGTGGACCACAAGCCTTTGGTTGATATGTTTACTACCAAGGGTGCCGATAGAGCCACTTCCAGGATAGCCAAGTGGTTATACAGATTACAAGAGACTTGCGATCGCATAGAGATCATTCCTGGTATTAAAACATTATTGTGGATTGTCCCTCAAGGTTACCTCTGATGCATTGTCAAGAAGATCATGAAGTGAGTGTTAAAGAAGATGAAAACATTGTGATCAGTGGGTTGTGCGTTACGAAAAATGGTATCTCAGAATCAGAGTGATCAACAACTTTGAGACAGGATGCTACCCTTAGAGATGTCATGAATAATGTGCGCTAGAATTGACAGAGAATGAAGCTTTCTTATTAGTTGGTGGATGCTTATCAACATATTGAGTCTAAATTATCCATTGTCGAGGGACTGCTTCATAGATGTTTTGGTTGCTCATGTCTCTTTAATATCCAAGATGGTACATTTGGCACGTGAAGGCCACATTGGCATGTGAGCTACAAAGAAAAGAGTAAGGTTTTGGTGGCCTTGAATGGACAAGATGTTGAGCTGTTTGTGTGACAGTTTAGATTTTGTTTTGTAAGTGACAATACTTAAGTCACCATACCTAGTCCTGTGAGTGCTGTTCCCATACCTGACAAAGCAAATTCCTAGCTAGGCATGGATACTAATGGTCTCTTCAGATTAGTCAATATTCAGGACAAGTATGGTGTTATGACTGATTATTTTTCTAGATGACTGGAGGTGGCATTTGTGAATAATAATATTGCTACTATGATTAAGAATGTTTTGAAAATCATATTGTTCAGAGAAGTTGTTCCTGATGAGCCTGCTACTCAAAATGGTCACCAATTTGTTTCATGAGAATTTGAATTTTTTCTACGTTGTTTTGGAATTAACCATGTTGCCACTTCCATATGCCATCCTAGAAGTAATGGTCTTGTAGAGTGCTGCAACAGAGTTATTGAGAACATAAAGTTGTCTTTGGCGAATGGATTGGATTGAAGCAGGACATGAGAAGTTTGTTGTGGGTGCTTCACATCCCACCTAAACCAGAAACAAGAGTGGCCCTGTTTGATTTGTTAAATGGAAAATTGCTGGGATTAAAATTGAATTGATTGTGGATGGAGAAGAAAATGATATTGAACAAGGTGTTACAGAGTGTTAGCGAGAAATGTAGAGAAGCACAAGCAAAATACGTTACTGTTAAGAATAAAGCACTGGATGTAAAGGAAAGAGATTTTGGAAGAGTTAAACTTCTTTTCAAAGAAAGTGATATTAAAGGTTCTTGTTATTTTGCACCCAAAAAAGTTGTTAAAGTAAGTCAGCATTCTATAATTCTGGAAGACAATAAGTGCTGGAACAAAGACAAGTTGTCTATTGTTCGAGAACGACATAGGTCTGTGGGATCTCTGCAAGAGTCTAGAGTGGAAAAGTATTTTAACGTAAGAAGGTCATGTAAAACATCAAGCCTGCCACTTAAAGTGTGTGACTATACATTAAAATTACACCTTGGTATATTTTTTTCATCATTAATCCCTTCGCTGCCTGGCCTCCATTTGCCAAGCCTTTTTTGGGCTTTTTGGGGCAGTTCACCCTTAGGCCCTCGTAACATTTTCCCCACATAAGCTACCCATGACAAATTTGAGCCCTTTTTTCCAACATCCTAGGTATTCTAGAGGTACCCAGACTTTGTGGGTTCCCCTAAAGGAGACCAAGAAATTAGCCAAAATACAGAGAAAATGTTGTTGTTTTTTTTAAAAATGGGAAAAAGGGATGCAGAACAAGGCTTGTGTTTTTTTCCCTGAAAACAGGATCAACAAAGGGTTTGCGATGGTAAAATCACCATCTACCCAGCATTCAGGAACAGGCAGACTTGAATTATAAAGCCCCATTTTTCAACACAATTTTTACATTTTACCGGGACATACCCCATTTTTACTATTTTTTGTGCTTTCAGCCTCCTTCCAGTTAGTGACAGAAATGGGTAAGAAACCAGTGCTGGATCCCAGAAAGCTAAACATTTCTGAAAAGTAGACAAAATTCTAAATTCAGCAAGGGGTCATTTGTGTAGATCCTAAAAGTGTTTTCTACAGACAATTACAGCTGAAATAAAAGAATATTGAAATTGAGGTGAAAAAAACAGCCATTTGCTGTCCACGTTTCACTCTGTTACTTTTTCCTGCGATGTCATATTTTTTAAAGCAATATACCATTATGTCTGCTGGACTCATCTGGTTGCGGGGATATATAGGGCTTGTAGGTCCATCAAGAACCCTAGGTACCCTGAGCCAATAAATGAGCTGCACCTTGAAATGGGTTTTCATTCTATACCGGGTATATAGCAACTAATTTGCTGAAATATAAAAAGTGAAAAATAGGTGTCAAGAAAACCTATGTATTTCCAAAATGGGCACAAAATAAGGTGTTGAGAAGCAGTGGTTATTTGCACATCTCTGAATTCCGGGGTACCCATACTAGCATGTGAATTACAGGGCATTTCTCAAATAGACGTCTTGTTTACACACTGTCCTACATTTGGAAGGAAAAAATATGACAAGGGGCAATAACACTTGTTTTGCTATTCTGTGTTCCCCCAAGTCTCCCGATAAGAATGGTACCTCACTTGCGTGGGTAGGCCTAATGCTTGTGACAGGAAATACAAAATGGACACATCACATTTTTACATTGAAATCTGACATGTTCTTTGCAAAGTGCCTAGCTGTAGATTTTGGCATCTAGCACAGCCGGGACCTAGGGAAACCTAGCAAATCTGTGTAGTTTTGAAAACTAGACACCTAGGGGAGTCCAAGATGGGGTGACTTGTGGGGTTCTCACCAGGTTATGTTACCAAGAATCCTTTGCAAACCTCAGAATTTCACCCCCAAAAAAGTTTTTCCTCTCATTTGGTGATAGAAAGTTCTGGAATCAGAGAGGAGCCACAAATTTCCTTCCACCCAGCGTTCTCCCAATAAAAATGGTACCTCAATTGTGGGGGTAGGCCTAATGCCCCAAAAGGAAATGCCCCAAAACACTATCTGGACACATCAAAATTATCAAATAGATTCTAGAAGGTTCCATCACAAAAATTTGTAATTTCCAGCAAAGTTGGAGGTTTGCAGGGCATTGTGGGTAAGAAAATGGTGCGGGGTGCATGTGAAACACACCACCCTGGAATCACCCAGATGTTTAGATTTCAGATGTGTCTAGGTCTTGTGAATTTTTCTACATGGCAACGTCCCAAAGTCCATAAAGTGCAGCCCTCACCATTCTAAGTGGGATGATTTTGAGAGTTTGCCAAGCTCGCATGGCCCAATTGTAAAACCAAAACCCAAAATAATCAAATGTCCTCTTGCTTGCCGTGGGATACAATGTTTTAGTGTGTGGGGGAGAGCTGAAAGACTGTTACCTCCTTCAGATGGGGTGGGGGCATAACCAGGCCCATTCTGGTTGGTAGCAACCCACCCACCCCTGGGGTATGGATCAGGGGTAATTGCCCCATCTGCCCACTGGTGGGCAGAACAACTTTGGCCCTACCCCCACCCTTTTATTTTGGGAAAAATACTTCCCTGGTCTCTGGTGGGCTTTCTGCTCCCCGTTGGGGCAGATGGGACTTCCAAAAATAGGCCAATTTGCCCCCAAGGGGGGCAGATATGGGTCAGTAATGTGCCCCCATGGGCAGCGACCCTTCCCAAAGGGGCGGCCCCCCTAAAGAATCACACACATACACACACACCAATCCTTGGTGCCTAAGTGGTTTCTGCCCCCCCCCCGGGTGCAGATCGGCCTAATAGAAATACGCCGATCTGCCCCCAAGGGGAGCAGAAATGGCCTAAAATAAATTTGCCCCGGGTGGAGCGACTCTTGCCCATTTCTAAGTATAGAATAAATCCCTGGTGTCTAGTGGGCATTTCAGAAGCCGGATCACTTCACGATCCGGCTTCTGGAATGCTGGAAGAGACTTCAAAGGGAAGAAAATTACTTTCATTCCCTACCCTTTGAAGCCTCTCAGGCCCACATCACATGATCGGAAGAGAAATGCTGAGCATTTCTCTTCCGATCGTGCTAGTGGTCTCTGATGAGGTCAGTGTGCTGACGTCATCAGACGACACTGGGGGGGTTGGGAGGGGTCGAGGGTGGAAGGGGAAGGGCTTCCCCTACCATCCCTGCCTTGGGGGGTGGGAGGGAAGCCCACGGAGGGAGCAATAGCGCTCCCTCCAAGCTCCAGGCCGAGGAAATAATGGTTATGTCCTTGGCACAGGAGCACTGTGCCGGTGGACGTAACCATTACATCCCCGACACAGAAGGGGTTAAAGCTTGAGTGTGTTTTTCTTCAATGTAATAACAAATTAATGACTCTCATGTATTTCAGGCCCATTATGTACCAAAGGATTTTTTTTGTTATTTATCATGAATTGTATAGCGGAAAGATGGGCTGGGTTTCTTCCTAGAATCCCATTATGCAATGCTAGAATTAGGATTTGGGAGTGGGAAGAGTGTTAATGTTCATAGTGGAAAGCAGTTGCAGGGTTCCTGTTTCCTTGCCAGTCATCTTATAAAGTATTCCGCTTAAGATACAGTTTTTACCTTGTATCAGCATCCTGACATTTGTTTTCAGTAGGATTGTTGCCCACTCCACTTCCAAAGTAAAAAAGGCTGAGGATTCTTATCGAGTAAGGGCTGCCTGTTGAAGCTTAGGTATAGTCATGTGCATTATACAGCTCAAACAACTTTCTTGATTATACACTGCCTTTTCTGTCTGTCCATCCTCATGCCTCTGTAGTGGGGCCTTTGTATCCTTGGCACTGACCGCTTCAGGGTTGTTGAACTTGTCCGTTTTTGCAAGGTAATCCCCAAGCTTTTTGCCCCCCTCCTATTTTTTCCAACCTATGTTTTGTTGGCTTTAGGACCATGGGCACTTTACCACTGCTAACCAGTGCTAAAGTGCTTGTGATCCCTGTGTTAATTGTAATGGTGATTGGATTATCCATGATTGGCATGTTTGATTTACTAGTAAGTCACTAGTGCTGGGATACATCTGTGAGCAAAGTAAAGTTAGGTGCTGCACAGATGGTATCCACAGGTGAGGAGAGGGGTCCCCCATGGGTTAGCTTAGTGGGCCCTGAAAGTATGGACAGAGGGATCCAACTGGGTTCAGGAAGGTGTAGAACTGGAACGTGCCCCTGCTGTTGGGGGCCAAGGTCCATGTTCTATTGCCCCAACTGGGGAAGTCCATCAAGGTATTGATTGGTCACCCCTGGCTTTAGGCTGGTGGGGGGTTGTCTTGGACCTGGCCCTTTTTGCAGGGTCATCCCCAAACCTTTTGCCTCCCTCCTGCTATTTTTTTTTTTACCTATTTTTGTTGGCTTTAGAACTCAAGGCACTATACCAGTGCTAAAGTGCATAGGCTCTCTGTGTAAATTGTACTGGTGATTGGTTTATCCACGATTGGCATATTTGATTTACTAGTAAGTCCCTAGTAGAGTGCACTAGAGGTTCCCAGAGCCTGTAAAATAAATGCTACTAGTGGGACTGCAGCACTAATTGTGCAACCCACAAGAGTAGCCCTGTAAGCATGTCCCTTTATTGAAGAGTGGATATCCATTACCAGCAGAAGTTATTGTGGAGACTGATAATATTAAGGTAAGTGAAGACCCCTTATATTAAAACAAATGCAACGGGTATAATCAATATAATTGAAAGAAAAGGAGGGTGCCAAATTAACACGAAAAACCTCAGAAGTGTCCTAAAATACTTCACCAATTAAACAAGGTCGACAGGAGAAGACTGATTTATACGACTCTCAGAAAGAGATGATAGATCAACAAAATTAGAGATTGCAAACAGCTGATATAGTAAGTGTGTGGGAAGATATGTTTAGAACATTGCAATTGACGCGAGACATTGACATTTCAATTGAACAAAATGAATGTACAAATAGATATATTGATCATAATGGCAACGTCAGTATCAGGTATTGCTCAGTAGTTGCTGATCTAAATATTCTGATTATGTGTGCTCAAAGATTGCAGCATCATCAAATATTGAGTGTATATTTGCCCGAGTAGTTGACAAATTGAAGCAGATTCTGGAGGTTCTAACTTCTATGATAGAGGATTTCAAAGTGAATCATGCTGTGGTAAATGTAAAATCACAAGGGGAAGCGGACCAACGAAGTGTCCCCAAGCAGGAGGGTCAATAAGCTTTCGGATGTAATAAACATAAAAAAGATGAAAAAGAAGATGAATTTAACAACCTTGATGGAAGAAGCGAATACAATGATCTGAAAATGAGTGTGAACAACAAAAGTGAAGCTACAGTAGATGCTCTGAAAAAAGCGAATGTTTTGCAATTACCAAATCTTTCATCAGAGCAGGGAATGACAAAAAAAACAGAAAAAAATCAGAAACAATCACGAATAAGTCTAGCGAGGCTCGAGGTCCTTAACAGGCAGCAGAAGGAGATAAAAATTGGCGAGATGCCACTGGTAACGGTGCAACTGGAGATAGAAGGTACAAAACATTTTACAGTTTTTCAAAAGTTGGAGGATGATTATGGCAACAGGACTTAAAATCCGAAGTTAAATAAGGTTGATAATATCCCAATAAGTACAATGGAAACAGATAAGCCTCCAACAACAGTATCTCCGAATGATAAGAAGAATACAGTGTCCCAATATGGGGCTTGGGATCAGGAAAATATAGGACAAATGTGGCAGCAATTGGAAGTATTTAATAGCATTGGAGTCTCTGGAAGTGAAGACAGTAAATATCAATATTAGCAGAAGACCTGGGCATGGAATAATATGGAAGTTAGACTGCAACCGCCAGATACAATCGAGTATATTACAGAGATAGGTGGTGTAAGTTAAAAAGATATTAGGTGCTAAGCATTGGATTATGATGATGATGGAGATCGGCGAAATGCTGCAGGAATTGAAAAAAAGGCCAGGTCAGAACATCAGTACAAAATCAGGACTTGAATTCTGTCATCCAACAGTTGAACTCATCAAGCAAAATAATTCTCACCCCGCATATACAACTCAGGTAGGTTACAATCTGATAGCCCACCTGAGTGGACTTATTAATCGACTACAGCATGCTCCACTATAGATTACACAGCGGTTATGCTTACACTCCTGGGTTGGGTAAAATCTTTTTATATGAAAAAAAAAAAAACAGAGTAGTGATCATGGCCAGCAAACGATTGTGCTCTAAGCACAAGTACAGTATCACCAACTAGCACCACTTTTGTTTGGGGAAAATAACACAATAAATTACCGAAGGCTTACATGGTCTAGCAATCTCGACGTCCAAAGTAAGGATCTAGCTGAAAGTTTAGTAAAAAAAGTTTTGCTGTCAGACATAGTAACAATGTTAAGCAGTGGTCAAATTTCCTGAATAAAATAACTGAATAAGAAGTAGAAAAGAGATCCCAAAAGATCTCTTGAGGATGGACAGTGCACGAGAACAAAGGTAAAATAAAATTGTCCATCTCTTCTTTTGTGTTAAAGGATGAAAAGCAACTGCAAAAGAGGATTAGGAAAGATCCATTTAATATAGACCTATGTTGTGCTTTTGTTAAAGTAAGCAGGTGCTTTCAAAGATCGGTATGGGAAGAGAAAAGGAATGTAAAGTATATTTTTTTGGGCTGAGGTGCTGTATCCATCAAAACAAAATAATTCAAGGCAGTTTTGGTAGGTCTTAAATAGGATAAACCAGCCTCCACCCCTAACAGTTAGCTCTAACATAGCATAACAAAAATGGGTTAACTACATAAAAGAGCTATTTAAATTATCATCTATATGACAATATAAGGAAGGAGGGGCTAAAAAATGAAGATTCTGTTTTAGACAGTTTTTCAGAGACTCAGATAAAGAAAATATTGTTAAGTTCCAGGTAAGATGGCACCCCGGGTCCAAATGGGTTACCCCAAGCCTTGTTCTCATCCAACATAGAATTAACTTCAGTCTGTATCTGTGTGCTACAGCAGCAGATAGTGGCGGATTCATGACGGGGCCAATAATATACTGTATGTTTAAGAAAGATAACAGGCACTTACCGGAATACTATTCGCTGATTACTCTTCAAGATTTTCAAGCAAAGTATTTTGCCAGTTTACTACGTGTGAATTACGTGATTGGGCATCAGAAAAAAAAATTGAACCATTAAATAAAACAGTATTTATACAGGGTGTTAGAACTGAGACTAATATATTGACCTTGTCTTTGTTGACGGATAAGCAAACCCTTAAGAAGTAACCAATGTATCTCTGTTTTGTCAATTTAAAATCATCTTTCGATTCTCTGAATCTGAATTTGCTTTGCAAAAAACTTATAGCGTTGCATGTTCCACCTAGTCTTCTTAAAGCAATTCAGTTCCTTTACACTAATACTTGGGTGAGGACACAAGTTGGGGATGGAACTGTTTTGACAAGGAAAATATACACTTATCAGGGTTTAAAACAAGGCTGCATCCTGGCAACCTATCTATTTTTTTGTTTCTAGCAGATTTGTCAAACACATTTAATGTAGTAAATTCACATGCACCTAGGCTAGGACTCATGTGCATCTTTAATCTACTTTATGCAGATGATGCCATTCTTATCAGCCAAACAAAGATTGGGTTCAAAGACTCATGAAAAAGCTAGCAGATTATTCGCAGAAAACTGGGCTTATAGTGAATTTTAAAAAGATGAAGGTAATGGAATGCAGATGTAGCAGAAATAAAAAATAATAGATGGTATTTGAACGGAGAAGAGGTGTTGCAAGTTCAACTTTATAGATATCTGGGAGTATTGTTTGATGAATGTGGATGTTTTATCCAATATAAGAAATAGCTTAGAAGAAAAGGTACTAGCACTTTCATCCCTAAAAAGATCCCTGAATGGCCCTAGCCTTTCACCATTATTAAAGGTGATATCAGCTAAGTTGGTACCTAGTTTAACTTACAGTAGTGAAGCACTGCATGGACACTATGCAGTATGCTTAATTGCAAAAATAATAAAGGTGTACAGGCATTATTTTTGCCTACTGCAAAATGCATCACCTGCACAAATACGATCGGAGTTTCGGCAAGTTAACCAGATAATAGCCAGGAATGGGATCTATGCAAAGATTTGGTACAGAATAAAACTGAATAAGAAGAACGACCTGTGCCAGGTGCTGTGGCAAGAACTTCAAGCAATCAGCAGGACTCCCAGGCCCCTTTACTTGAAGCTGGTAATAAATGATTTGGGTTTGCATGATATTTAGGAAAGTGAATCATCTATAGCATGTTTTAAGAGAGTAGTAAACAGTAATATGAAGAGGCTGTCTTTGCTGAGAGATTTATTATCAAAAGTTCACATGCATGGGGAATGTTGTATGATTATAAGTTTCTTCGATATCAACTGTATTTTGAAGCCGGGTGGTACCTTGTTCTTAAATTAGGATTCTTGCATTACCGATTGGGGAAGCTGCCTGGGGTCATGAGTGAGACCTTAAGAGAAAGGAAGACCTTGATGGAGAGTTGCAGGTTATGTAAGACTGGGAAGAGGAGTCTTTTACACTTGTTATGTATTTGCCCTGCCTTAGTGCATGAAAGAAGATTTCTGTTAAAATCTCTTTTTAACCAAAGGGGTATACTTTCATGCAGACAAGCAGTAATAGCATGTCTTAAACCACATGATCCAATGTTGAACCCCCTGTGGTAAAAAGTTTAACAGCGACAGAGAAGAAGATTGTAGTTAATTGGAGGATAGTCTTTCTGCTACAGTAGGATAATGGATAAATGTTGTAGACTTCATTTGAAATTGTCTATCTTAAATGGGTTTTTTAATGAAAATGTAATATCAATCTATTATAATGTTTGGTTCAAATTCATGTTTTTATCATGATGATATAAATGTATTTTTGTAATGGTTTTTATTAACTGTACAATAAATATGAATTAATTAATTAATGTCTCACACCTGCCACTGCAGTGTCTGTGTGTGCAGTTTTAAACTGCCAATTCGACCTGGCAAGCGCACCCACTTACCTGGGCCAAACCTTCCCTCTTACTACATGCACATCACTCGTAAGGTAGACCTTAGGTAGCTCCCTGGGCAGGGTGCAGTATATTTAAGAGGTAGGACATATACTGGTGTATTTTGTATGTAATGATAGTGAAATCCTGCCAAATTCAATTTTCACTATTGCAAGACCTATCGCTCCCAAAGGTTAACATTAGGACTGCTTTTAAATACATTTTAAGTGCAGTTTCTCATTGAGAGCAGATAGAAATTTGGAATTTGGGGTCCCTGAACTCACACTTTGAAAATACGTCTTTTGGTAGTGTTGTTTTTTAGACTGTCTGTTCGAAAATGCCACTTTTAGAAAGTGGCCATTTTCTTGCTTAACTATTCTGTGCCTCTGCCTACCTGTGGAATCCTCGTCTGGGTCTGACTGACAGTTGGGCTATTTGTGAATTCTCTCTAGACACAAAGGGAGCTAAGGTGTATCCTGCACATCCTGATGAGTCTTCCTGGGCTGGAGTGGGGAGGGAGGATCTGACACCTGACCTGAAAAGGCTGTGCCTGTCCTCACACAATGCAATCTCCAGCCCCCTGGAGTGTGTCGTCTGTGGCCAGTCCTGGGCAAGGCAGGATTTAGTCAACAACATGGACTTTCCTTTGAAATTTGTGTATTTTAAAATTTTTAAAGCAGACATGAGTGTAAGTAGTAGATCCAGACTTTTGGAATACTTCTGGATCAAGAGGAACCTTTGCCAAGGAGAAGAGCTGATGAGCTGGAGGAAGAGTAATGTCAATTTGCTGTGTGTGCTTTGCTGGATTTGACTGCAGTTGCTGCTTTTGCCTTAAAGAGGACTAGATTTTGCTGTGTATCCTGCTTGTGAAGTTTCTCCAAGGGCTTTGAAGTACAGCTTGCCTCCTGTTGGAAGTCTCAAGTATATCAAAGACTTCTGGTTCATCTGCCTACAGCATTGGGAACTCTACGCTGACGCAACTGTCTGAACCATGGCCTGATGACACTGCTCATGAGGTATATGAAGCACCATCCCGACCTGCACCGCAGCCCTGGTCAAGTGACGCCAGTGCCATCGACTCCAGCATCATCATCAGACACCCCTGCCAGTACCGTGACCCATGGTCACCACCCAGAGCCTGACCTGCATCATATCGCCGCTTTGGGGCTACCAACAACAGCACTTCAGCAATAGTGACGCCACAGCCTGCACTGCGACCTGGAGACACTGCACGTTGTACACACAAGAGGGGCTCACTTTTGTTCTGGTAGACAGTTTGGCATCAGCGACAGGGAAGGAGAAACAGTTGCCACACCAATTATCTCATGGTTGTGTAGTACTCAGGTAGCCACACCGCTAGGGTGGGATACCAAGCTCCAAACACCGAGAGAGGGGTTCTACCATCTTGGGAGTGGGGAGAATATTGCATTTTGGGACAGCTAGATACCACACTACGCAGAAAGTCGTTATCAAGCAGAAAGGACCTGTTAGCTCATTGTCTAGATGTCACTGCACCCTCCAAAGGCAATTTTCTGGCATAAAAGGGGCACCCATACCTCAGATCATGTCTGTACTGGAGAGAGAGGACCAAAGGAGGACTGCCCTGCTGTTGTGTGGTGCCAACAAAGAGAGGCTGCTCCAAAGACTCTGCTGCTCTGCTGCTGCTCCTAGGTTAGCAAAGAGAGTACTGTGGCTGAGGAAGCCTGCTTTGGTGAGTTAGTAGCCTCAATTGCTTGATTGGCCACTGCCATTCAAAGTGCAGCCTAGGAGATCAAGTTTCAACACTCACAAGTTGCACCTGACTCTTTTGGATCTGGGAGAATCATCTGAGTGCAGTTTGGTTGCAGAACATGGGCCCTTGCCTCAGTTAAATAGAACCACTGGTTTGTCCGTAACAGGAGACAAGTAGGCAAGTAGTAACTTTTTTTTGGCTGGACGTCACTCGGACTTCAAAGGACATCCCTGTGGGAAAGGGTATACCACCAAGATTGTGGACAAAGGAATAGCCTCTGGAAGTCCCCTGTCACTAGATCACCATCCTTGGTATCCTACAGCATCTTCAGCATCCTGTATCCCTTGCATCAGGATCCCTCAATTAAAGCCTATGGTTGTTCCCCCATAGAACCTGTAACTGTACTAGAAACTGTTTTGTCTGCATGTTTATTGTCCTACTCAGCCTTATTGGCTCCTGTGACTTGCTCCCTGCTAATTATATTTGTGATTCAAGTCAAAACCAGTTATTTATAATTTGGATAATAGTTTATATCTCTGGAACCCTTTGGTGGATTAACCTAATAGGTAATGTTTAATGTATTTGTGCAACACTTCAGACAGTAGAACAGTGAAAACACCACACAAAAATAATCCACACCAAGTTTGAAGAATAGACCTTAATTTAATAAGTAAAACAAGATCAAAATGACAAACGTCACATAAGTAGAAGTCAAGATATAAATTTTTAAAGGATAAATGCAAAATAGCACTTAGAAGCAATACACGCTTAAATTGAATATCTGGTTGCGCTGGATCGGGGCAACTTGTTCCTGCTGAGTAAAAGTACCTTGATCTGGGATGGGTCACCATTGACAAAGGTGCGAGGTGCAGCTGAAGATATGCATTGGTGTCGAGCCACGCAGTAGACAATGGACAAGATGTGTTAAGCTTCTCCACCCAACTCTTGGCAGTGCCTCAGGTCCGGGTGTGACATGCTGGTTCTGAAAGCGATGCGTTAATTCCAAAGGCAAAGCGCCAGTTCCCGAGGGTGATGCACCGGGTCCACTCCATGCAACAATGAAGATGCGCTGGTTCAAACTCACCCAAAGGCGAAGATGCGCCAGTCCTGATGAGGGTGAGTGTGTTCTGGTTGAGGATGCAATATATACCCACTTCAAGGGCCCAGGACTGGGTTAGCACCACTTGGCAGGGCAAGACTTGCAGTTAGCAAATTTCACGTGCTGTGATGGTTTCAGATGAAGTCTTTTGTGTCCCTGAGACTTTGGAAAACAGGAGACGACTCAGCTGACCCTTGTAGTCACTCTGAGATCTGGGTTGTAGAGATGCAGGTCCAGTCCTTCTTACTCCTAGGCAGGGCAGCAGGTTAGCTCAGAAAAGCAGGAGTCCAGCAGAGTAGCAGCTTGGCAGAGTGACAGTACTTGGAGCAGCACAGCAGTCCTTCTTCCTGGCAGAGCATCCACTGTGATGAGTTGATGGTGTCAGAGAGCCAGTATTTTTACCCAGTTGTGCCGTTTACGTGGGGGCGACTTCAGACAAAAGACTTTAGAGTGCACATAGGTCCTCCCTTTCTTCCCTGGCTCCAGACTTACTACAGGGGGGTTTGCAGCCTTTTGTGTGGGGCAGGACACTTTGCATTCAGGTGTAAGTAACAGTCCCTCCCATTCCGCCCAGTATGCCCATCAGCTACACCTAAGCTCCTTTTGTGTGTGGCTGTATAGAGGGAATACAACAAGCCCAGCTTTCGACCCACCCCAGATGTGTATTGGAGACAGGCAGTTGGCACTGAATGGCTAAAGTAAGAAAATGCCAACTTTCTAAAAATGGCATTTTCAGAACTGCAATTTAAAATCCCACTTCACTAGAAGTTGTGATCTTAAATTGTGAGTACAGAGAAACCAAACTTGACAAACATATCTGTTCCAGATTGTGAATTACACTTATACAATGTAATAAGGTAATACCAATGCTATACTATGGGAGAGATAGGCCTAGCAGTAGTGAAAAATGAATTTTGCAGTTTTTCACTACCAAGGTATGTGGCCTGCCTTTTAAATTCATTGCACCCTGCCATGTGGGTCATATAGAGCTCACCTTAGGGGTGACCTGTTTATAAAAAAGGGAAGGTTTAGGCCTGGCAAGAGATTTATCTTGCCAGGTCGATGTGGCAGTATAAACTGCACAGACAGGCTCTGCAATGGCAGGCTGAAGACATGGTTAGGGGGCTACTTAAGTAGGTGGCACAGTCAGTGCTGCAGGCCCACGAGTAGCCTTTAATTTACAGGCCATGGCACATTTAGTGCACTTTGTTTGGGATTTATAAGTAAATTAAATATGCCAATTGAGTATGAGTCAATGTTACCACGTTTAAGGGGAATAGCACAAGCACCTTTGCCCTGGTTATCAGTAGTAACTTGCACAGAGTCCTAAAACCAGCAAAAACGATCTCAGAAAATGGAAGGGAGGCAGTCAAAGAGTTGGGGGGAAGACCTCCTTAAGGCTGTCAGATCTGACAAACACCATATAATCAACCACTTTCCTCACAGTGGAAAGTGATTTTCCAGGTTTCCTCTAAAGACTGTTTCGTTGTGTTATCTGTTGGGTTGTTCTTCTGTCATCTACAGTTCAGCTTCTCAGCAGGTCAGGTCTAGATTTTGCCTTCCTTCTTCTCTTTGAGGGGGACTATAGTTGAAAATGTCGACTGCAGGTCTTTCTGTTGACTTGCCTTTAGTTAGAGTTTAATGGATGGCTAAGGCCTCCCAGGAAGAGTGCCCCTCATGTTTGGTGTTGAGTATTTACTGCCCTTGCTATCCTTCCTGCTCTGCTTTAAGTCTCCCTGAGCTCCGGTATTAAAGGCAGCCTCCTGGGAGGCCTTGTACCTGTTTCACGGAATGGCTGGCTTCTGGTTGGGTGTGAGAGTCGGGCTGTGACGTAAAAGGCCTCAGACAAATGCTTTCCCTGCCTCTTTCCCATTTCATCACGTTTTCATCCGTGTTAATTCCCATAGGTTTAAAAACTGGGATATTGTTTTTAGCCCAGCAACAGCCGAGCACCAGAAAGGGCAAAGGGACATTAAAGAAACTCCTATCTTCTTCAGTAGATCTGTTGCCTGCATTAATTTAAAGTAAAAATGTAATCCCTGGACTTGCAGAATCTCCCCAGACAGGAAGTCGTTTTCCCAGCATCACTGGGCCTCAATACCGAAAGAAATAGAATCTCTAGGCCCAACATTTAAAAAAAATTGAAGATCATCTCCCTGGAAATACTCGCTCTTGGAATGGCACTTTGAGGGGGTTTGCTCAATGATGTTCACTCCTCTTTGTAACTGACGTGTCGTTTGTAAATTACTGGTGAATTGTGATCCCTGTAGGTTTGAAGAATCTAAAGTTCATTTTAGATATGTTGTATGGACTGCCCTAGGAAAATATACTTCGACCTACATGCTAAGCATTAACAGGGGTGCAAGGGCATCCTGTGTAGCTTTTGCACTGAACATTTAAATTACAAATCTAAATAAATGATTAAGAATCGTTCTGCTGCATGCACAAGGTTCATTATTCTCTGTATATGTTATCATTAGTCCTACATCTGAGACCGGTTATTCCGTGGCTTTAACAACATTCTTTTTTGAGCGCTGAACGGTGGTATATGTCCCCAGCTTCAGGGGAAAAAAACGTTTTTCTCTCGGGTGCAGCATGAGATTGGGCTACCCACAAAACATCTTCCTCATTGAAATTGCCAGTAGCTGCCTCTTCTTATACCTATCAGAAAATGCAGATTAGGCGCTGTATGTCTTCAGATTCCACATACATTTTTATACGTTCATTTAATGCCGATGAAGAATGGGTTAGTACATGGGTCGTTTACAAAGAAATTGTGCTTGACTGGTGTGTGCAATACAGCAAAAACAAACTTATATTCAAGAGAACACTTTTAAATGTTGGGCATAATACAACTTTAAAAAAATATATTCAACATCAATAAATCATTCTTTGCTTCCTTTATTGCAGAATCTCTTAGCTGAAAAGGTGGAACAAATGATGGAATGGAGCTCCAGGCGCTCAGTTATCCGTATGAATGGAGATAAATTTAGGAGGTTTGTTAAAGCACCGCCACGCAACTACTCTGTGATCGTAATGTTCACTGCTCTCCAGCCTCAGAGACAGTGTTCTGTTTGCAGGTATGTATCAATTGTGTGCTCAACTTCTTTTTACTGCAAACTTCGGCTCTCCATTCATTATTGTCGCTCTTACTTATTTCCTTCCTTCTTATGAATTTCCATATTTCTTCCATATTCCCTCCACCTTTTTCTTCATCCCTTGGTTCTACCTTTCCTTCGCCCCTCCCTCACTTGCTCTGCTTCTCTTCCATCCACCTCACTCTCAGCTTTACGTTCCTCTTTCTTCCTTCTTTGGCTCCGCTCTTCACCTTCCTTATCCCCTTCCTTCCTCATCCTCACCCTTCCTTCCTCTGGGGGAAAGGGGTAGTTTATTTCATATATAGTAACAGCCCGTAAACACTTTATCACTGTAATATACTTTAGGAGATAGCATTTTACAAACTTATATTTGAAGGCAATCACATGTAGCCTGTACATGTTTTAGATCATTACACTTGAGTATAGATGTTTGTAATAATACTCAATGCGTACAGTTACTGAACAGAAATTTATAGTCAAATTTGTTTAGACTTGAAAGAAGTGTTTAAAATAATTCCACTGGATCCACAGGCTGGCAGACCAGCTTAGGCCCACTTCCAAGGGTCCAAGGCTGGGGTTGCACCACTTTGCACAGTAGACTCACAGATGGCAGAGTTCAGGTGCAGATGCAGTATTGTTGGAAGCCTGTTGTTTCCCTGAGGCTTCAGATCGGGAGACAAGCCAACTAGCCATTAGATCACTCTGGGTTCTGTGCTCAAGAAAAGCAGGTCCAGGGGGAAGTGACTTGGACGAGGAGGAAAGATGGTGGTGTAAGCCTGCAGCTCTGCTGCAGGGAAACAATTATATGTGAATATCTCTGCCTACGCATTGACATTTTTGAAGGGAGGCTGAAATGGGGGTGTCTTGATGCAGCACACCCCAAGGTATTTTTGCCTACTGTGCAAACCCTCACTCGAAGGTTGGGCTCTGTTTTGAGCCGTAAGAAACCGTGCATCTTCCTTCGAAGACTGAGGCCCACCAGAATGGGCATTTTCTGAGCTGCTAACCTTATCAGAGGCGTCGGACTCTCAAACATCCAGGTATGAAGTATTCAACCTCATAGTGCCAAGTCTAAGCAGATATAAGTACACAGAGCCATACCTATTGGAACTTTACTGCAGTGAGATAAGGGCTGTGCATGAAGTAACAAAATGGCTCCGTAATCTCTGTACGCTGTGGGAGCAAGCTGGGCACATCTGTTGCTCCCTCCATGCAATTTATAATTATAACTTGCCAAAGCAATATGTGAGGGTGATAATTACAAGACTTGAACACTCCTAGCATATAAATAACCGCAGACTGTCAACTATGCTGAGGGCTCTATTCGTTTACAAACTTGCAGCCAAAATCGCAGCCCCATCTGTCTCCTACCGCACACTTTCGAGTGACCACTCTCTTCTGAGCATAATAAATTATTGAGATCCACTATCCTGCACTCAACATAAAAAATGCTCACAACCATTTCCAAGCTGCAGTACAAGATCTAAGCCGAGCGCTGCGGGCACAATCTGTGCTGCAGGTACCTCACTCCTGGTGGACTCGCGTTCAGAATCTGTGTGAACGAGCGCTCCACTGACTTGCTTCTTATATGGCGGCGCTCAGTTTCTGCATCGGGACTGTGGCCTGAACCCTTACAGCGCTGCTACCTGTGTGTAGCCGGCCTGGACTTATCCTTCTCAGCTCAGCACTGCAACCTGCCCATTCCCTAAACTGCAACACTGCAACGAAATGCCTACACACAGAGAGCCTACAAAAAACAGAAGGTATATGACAAGCATAAGATATAAGCATGATTGGTGGCACTCTAGAAGAAATGATACCTTCCTAGTTTAACCTATTTCTGTACTCAACACACCTGAACGCTTGGTAAGCCTGAGCTTATTCTGTGCTACTGAGATAGTGAGAACCTATAGAATATTTTGTCAGCAATACAGAATATTGTATCACATTAAAGATTGCCTAGGCGAACACCAGAATTCTACATTCCCCCTATGGGCTCTTCAACCACCTCAACACAGAAACCCGGAATCTGTCTCAGATATAGAAACTCCATTAATGATAGTTGCTGAAGGTGGTCAACTGTTGAGAATACCTACAGGCCTACTGTCAATCTCTGTAAAGACCCCTCTATTAGCCACATTCTGAATGAGACCTGATTAGTTTAACCTATTGAGGGTCTAATATCCCAGGGTATACAGTGAGTGTCATGCAAAACCAATGTCAACAAGCCCTCAAAGCTTACAAGAGCACTCTCATACTGACGATGACCCTCAACTTACACGCACAGTACATTATTCTAGGGTGATCCATCCTGACCTCGCCCTTTACATTACAGGACGTCTCAAGCTACACTCTGCATACCTAACCAATTCTGAGACTCGAGGGTACCTGTGAAGGAAAAACAGTATTCAATCAATTTTTTACCAAGACGTCAGTTTCTAACAGCACACTACTCTATCAGCATACTGCTTTTACTTAATATGGCAGAAAAGGAGTCTAAAACAAGCTTGAAGAGAGTCCAGGTGGACCCACCAAACCCCGACTCATCGGTCAAAAATAAAAGTGACATTAACTCCATAATGGAGAGGATTCTTAAGAAACTAGCAGATGATTCTTAAGGATCTCACCAAATCTTCAAAAGACAAAACAGACACAATGCAGAATGAAATTAGAACTATCTTCTCAGAAATCAAACAAATCAGTACCAGTATCACTGAAACTGAAAGTAGAATCAGTAACCTGGAAGACTCCTGAACTAAATCTTATAAAACTATCTGGGCTCTCAATACCACAACCGTATCTCGATGCAGAGAAGTAGCAGCCTTAGAAGACAAACACAAGCGGGGGGAATCTCTGTATCTTCGGTATCCGAGGAGGAGAAGACAACCCAGCCGGTCCTGTATTCTGTTCCTAGAGAAATGGTTCTCACAAAATACAGACATAATATTAGAAAAAGAGCTTAAATTTGAAATGGCGCACCGTGTACCATCACAGAAAACCCCTAACCAAGCTCATTCACTCCCACTTGTATGTAAATCACTTTGCTGTCCACTTGTGCAAATAATCCTCTCATTTATGAAGAAACATAACCACATAAAATGGAAGGGCGGCAAGGTTTTCAACTCACCAGATTATTCTAAATCCACAGTTGAAACTAGGAAGGCCTTCCTGGCCCTTAGCCCCAGGTTAAAAGCAATGAACTGACAATTTTCTTTTGCAGGTCCTGCCAAATATCATGTGACAATTCAAGGCACTTTGCACATCTTTAATGACCATCTTACCCTCATGAAAGTCTTGGGAGACAAAGAGGGTGCAGACATGGACTCTTCGTCACCCAAAACTGGATTCTCAAAGAGCAAACATTAACTCTTCATTGAACTCTACTCACCAAAAATAGCTCCTAGCCTGCTCTACAAGATAGAAATGTCCTCATACATCCTTCACATTCACTCTTAGAGTTTGTCAGTGACAGAGGCCCATAACCGCAACCTCTTACCGTCAATCTTATTTTGGTGATTAAAGTCCTCTGAACAAATTCTCTAGCAGACCATCAGTATCTGTAGTACTCCTTCTATACAGTGTTAGCGACTCAGACATCGACACTCCCTTTAATGCCAACTGAAATAAGGTATGAGACCATTACAACAATGTATGTGATTTACAACAATACCCTGAAACAATGGGTAGATGTGCATTTAATATTCCAATGGTTTTCCAATTATCTTTCTACTCTAAATGCATCTTTGATGACCCAAGGTCTTACAACCACTAATTCTATATTTACGTTACTCACAGTTGACTCCCTGGAAATATTTATTGAGTTGTGAAACTTTACCTGGAGATCAGTTATATTTTTGGGTACATTAGCTAATTGTTTTTATTATTCCAAGGGCTAAAAACGTGATGTATCTCCTTTGCATAATGTAGGTTAATGTATAGCTTGCTACAAGAATTATAGATATTACTTACTGTTTGTTCTTGACTTATCTTTTCCATGGAGGAGCGTTTAATCGCCTCGCCATTACCGGAGGGTGACTTATTTGAGCAAGAGTTTATGAACCAGGAGGGCATGTTTGACAATGGTGTTTTTTTGGTGGTGTTTTACAACTTTTTACTTTTTTTTAGTTTTTCTTTAATAATTGTCAACCCTAAGCAATAATAGGCATGGTCTAATGTGAGTGATCATTTTATACCAAATTGGGCTTTAATACACTCTGCTCTGGGCACAATTTCACAACATAGGCAGTAAATATAGAGGTTCAACTTTCGCTATTTTGTTTCCAAACCACGGTATGTTACCACAATATGTATGACACAGGATTTCCTCAAATTTAACAGCTTGTAAAATATTCCACTAAAATATTTAGAGCAAATCCGATAGTTCCTGTAAAAGAACGACACAATTCTAAAACCTCACTCATGACAAACCCTACACAGAATATTAAGATAATATCTTTAAATATAAAAGGGATCAACCACCTGATTTTGTTTTATTAAAAAAAAAAAGAGAAAGGTCAGTGACTGCTTATATAAACTTCAAGAGAATATTGTTCTCCTCCAGGAAGCCAAGGTTGACTCCACGCACATTATCACTCAGAAATAGCCAGTTTTTTCCGAAGTAGCATGCTCCGCCACAGTTGGGAATAAAAACTGTGTCCTAACATTGATCACTGGTAATTAAAATAGAAACATGGTGTCTAACCTCTCTGACGAACAAGGGAGATGGATCATCTCTAAACTTTCCAAAAATAATAATTAGTTCTTTGTAATCAATGTGTATGTGCCTACAGCAGAATAACCATCATTCTAGAAAGATCTCTCTGCCCAGCTCAAAATGATCCCAGACTTTTCCAAGATCATCTTTGCAGGAGACCAAAGGACCCTGTATATGACAGAAACTCACAATTTTTGTTCGGCCCTAGCAAAGGCCATAAAGCTCTTAAGAACCTAGGCTCTATATATAATGTTGTTAATGCCTGGAAACCACAAAGCCCAGATGAAAGAGATTATACATTTTACTCATTCCCACACAAGTCATGTTCTCACATTGACAATTTTGTTAATCTTGGGTCCCTCCATTAGAAAGGTTGACCAAAGAACAATTGAACCAAGTTTGATATCAGATCATTCCTGCATATCTATGTCTATCACTGACCCCTATCCAGACTCAAAACAATCACAATGGTGGTTCAGTGACGAAATACTCAAACACCCAAATAATGTACAAATTATTGCGGACTCAATACAGAACTTCCTTAAAGACAATAAAGAAAGTGAATCTTCTGATATCACTAGATGGTAAGACTTGAAAGCAACAGTAAGAGGTGTGATTATGAAAATGTGTTCTAATATGAACAAAGAAGCTAACAGTAAGCTCCTAGAATTAGAGAGATTATTGATTTAGACAAATGCCACATCTCCTCTAAAGCTAATCTCATACTAAATGACATTTATCAGGAAGAAATATGATTAAACAAAAATTATAAGCACTAGAGAAGGTATCTGGGTCAATAAACAAAATGCATTAGACTATGTGAAGCTAGCAAAGCGGGCAAAACCCTAGCATCATACCTAAAACATAGATTGCAAATATATTCCATAAACGCCATTAAAGACGACAAAGGCCTTGTCCACACTAACCCTAATGAAATTACGGAGGTCTTTAAATACTTTCACCAAACTTACAGAGGAGGAAATGGAAACGTTAAATGGACCAGTAAAAAAAGATGAAATAGCAAGCGCTATGAAAAGCTCAAAACAGGCAAGGCCCCCGGCCCAGATGGGTGTGCTGAGCTATTTAGTAAATCTTGCTCCACAAGATTTATCCCTCCTTTAGTAAAACACTGTTCCCACTTTGCTAACTCGGGTCAAGTCACGGGCACTCCTGCAAAGGCTTTCCTAACTGTGATCTCCAATGACGGGAACAAAATCTTGCTTTAAAAATATATAGACCAATTTCATTAAATAATTTGGATAGCAAAACACCATACTCTCCACTAGGCTCTAAAAATATATTTTTAAACTCATTCACTCCTCACAGGTTGAATTTCTGAAGAACAGACTATCCAGCATCATCACACGTGTAGTTTGTCACGTACTAGGAAAAGCAAAGCTTTTTTAGTCCCCCACCATAGCAATTGCACTTGACACAGAAAAAGTATTTCACAAAGTTGATTAGCACTACTTAAATTTGCTCCTTGAGAAGTTTAATGTGGGCGAGTCCCTGATACGATTGATTGTGTCACTCTACTACAATCCGACCTCTCTAACACGTTCTCCTATAAACAAGGAACCAGACAAGGCTATTCCCTCTCGCACCCTCTTTCTCTTAGCTTTAGAGCCCTTCTTACACCACCTGAGGGAAAACCAGGAGTAATGTTCAGTGACAATACTATAAAAATAGCTGCATAAGCAGATGATATCTTAATTACCACTGAGGACACCCCCTCCTTCATTGCCGCTTTAATAACATTGATTCAAGAATTCACTGATGTATCTGGCTTTACATTCAAGAAGGACAAGTCAGAGGTTAAACTTCTCAACAATACGTGACTGAGGCCTCACTTTGCAACCAGGTTACATTAAATATTTAGGGGTAGAATTTTTCAATGACCTTATCACTACTTTAAAGTACAATGAAAACTCCATGCTTAAAAAGATTAATAACGTTTCTGTTTGCTGGCCACCCACATTTCTCTCAATGGTGGGGTAGGGCAGAGTCACTAAAAACATTGATTACCCCTTATTCAATGACCTTATTATTATGCTCCCTGTGTCACTTTCAGATTACTTCCTAACAAAAATCAACAATACCTTTAATAAATGTGTATGACAAGGCAATACGCCTAGAATTTCACTAAACAAACTTTTTAAGGATATTTATGGTATAGGTCTCCCTAACTTTAGGAGCTACCAAACAGTGATTTATTCAAACAAAGTACTAACTGGTTTCTTGAGGAGGCAGACTATACACTGGTTTGGGTAAGATTAGAAAAATCAATTCTGAAGGACAAACCCAACAATGCACAATTTCTACCTCCTACATTTCAAATATATTTTGAATACCAGTACAACGGTTATTCTAAGAGTGGACTACCTTTCAAAAATAAAGAGCCGTAGTTCTAACTTATCATCATATGGCTCAACCCCAGAATTGAACTTGATGGTCAACCCGTGCTGTGGTAAAAAAAAGGAATAAATCTGATCAAACACATATTTGATAGCAACCTTCCATTCCCCTTCCCCACCTTACAATATCGGTTCAGGTTTAATAACCTTGACTTTTATAAATGTGTGAGGTTAAGACTCCAGATATCGAAACATCTAACAATAAAGAATAATTCCTCACTCCCTGTGGTAATTAGTAACTTGTGACCTGGTTCTGGCCAGGAGTCCACTTTGCTCCACCAGCCTTCCCCCGTGCCCCAGACCCATCCGACTGCTGCCTCGACAACAGTTCGAGGCCCTCCTCCACCCGCAGGCACCCGCCTGCGCCTCATCCCTGGTGCCTAGTGGTAGGCAGCTCCAACTCCCATGTAAGTAACCCTTTTGTTTTGTATTCACTTTCTTTCCTCCTTCGCTTTTCTGTCGCCATGTACGTATTTCCTACTTTCTACATCTGGCCGTGTTTTTTCTCCTTCTCTGTATCTCTCTAACTGCCGTGTTTGTAGCTACCTAGCATTGTGCATTGTGCCGTGTTCTTCGTTCCTCTCCTGTATTTTTATTACTTCCATGTACGTAGCCTTTTAGTATTGTGCCGTATTTTTTCTCCCATTTCCGTATTTGTTAATGCCAAGGACGTAGTTATTTTAGTATTGTGCCGTGTTTACATTTCTGTATTTTTATTGCCATGTACGTAACTCTAGGGTCCTGTACTTTTCCCCCGCCGCTGCCTCCCCTTGGGCCCCACCCCCCATGCACACCCATTGGACCCCCGCCCTCCTCCCAGCTGCTCCATCCTCCCACCCCACCCTCTTAATGGCGGCAGCTGCGCGGCCGCGCACAGTGGACACGCCGGCACGCCAGAGCCAAGCCTGTCTGCGCCCGTCCGTGCCTGGACAGTGCCCAGCACCAGTCCCCCTGGTACCCCAGCCCAGAACCCCAGACATCTCTACTCCCCTCTCGCCCTCCACTCCCTCAACCCAGGACCTCGCCCCACCTGCACCCTATCCAGCCCTACACACAGACAGGGCCCCTTCACCTGCTACACCTGCCATTTCTCCTGCTCCACATCCCTCACACCCCTCACCAACCGCCAAACACAAAAACCCCAACGCAATAAACACCCACACAGCCCCCGCACCCTCCAACCGGCCCCACCACATAACACCTCACAACCTGAACACACCCTACAACACCACCACCACAGCCTACAGCAACACCATCCTACGACACATCAACAACACCCACCACAACCATCTCAACTACCTGCTCCTTAACACCCGCTCCCTACACAAACATGCCCATAGACCTCTGGGATCTCATCACATCACACACACCTGACATCGTCTTCCTCACGGAAACCTGGACGAACCCCTCCTCAGAACCCGAAATAGCCACAGCCACCCCCATGGGATACAAACTCCAACGCAAAGACCGCCTTAACAAGCCAGGAGGTGTCATCGCCATCCTGCACAAAGACACCATTAAAGTCACCACTAACTCCCAAGACACCATCGACAGCGCAGAACACATGCACTTCCTAATACACATTAACAACAACACCACCCTCAGAGGCACACTAATTTACAGACCCCCAGGACCACGCCCCGTCTTCTGTGACGCCATCGCCGACACCATCAGCACGCACGCCCTCACCTCCACAAACTACATCCTCCTCTGTGACTTCAACTTTCACCTGGAGAACCCTCAAGACCACAACTCCTCCTTCCTCCTAGACAACCTCGCCAACCTAGGACTCAAACAACTGGTCACAGCACCCACTCACTCAGCAGGACACACGACGCAATTTTCACCTCAAGCCAACACATAACCTACTCCCACACCACCGAACTCCACTGGACGGACCACTACTGCATCCACTTCTCCTTTGCCAAACCCCCCACTCTCCACCACCAACACAACACACCATTTCGCATGTGGGACAAGATCACCCGCAGAACGCCTGAACTCCCAACTGTCGCACAACCCCCCCCACACCGACGACCCCAACACCGCGACTAACAACCTCTCAAAATGGATCACTACCTGCGCAGACACACTAGCCCCCCTCAGAAAAAACATCACCGCCTGCAACATCAAGAATGCCTTATGGTTCACCACTGAACTCCAAGAATCCAAGAGCAAATGCCGCCAAGCGGAGAAAGCCTGGCGACAAGAACCCTCAACAACCAACTTCTCCACCCTCAAAAAATCCATTCCCACCCACCACCAACTCATACGCACTGCCGAAAAAGCACACTACAAGGAACGCATTGACAACAACTCCCAAAACAGCAAAGAACTCTTCACCATCATTAAAGAGCTATCCGAACCCAAAGCCAGCAACATAGACCCCGCACACACACAAACGCTCTGCGACTCCCTCTCCAACCATTTCCACCACAAACTCCTGGACATACACAACAGCTTCACACCACACCCACCCACCCCATACGCATCTCACCCACCCAACTCAGACCCTCCTCATGCCCCCCCCAAACCTACTCACCACCTGGGCCCCAACCACCGACGAAGAAACTGAAAAAACCATGAATTCCATCCACTCTGGATCCCCCTCCGACCCCTGCCCCCATTGCATTTTCAACAAAGCCAGCCCTACCATCGCCCCCAAGCTCCGTGTCATAATCAACACCTCATTCAACACCTCCACCTTTCCAGACCCTGGAAGCACGCAGAAATCTCTGCTCTCCGAAAAAAGCCCAAAGCCGACCCGGACAACCTCTCCAACGACCGCACCATCTATCTCCTCCCTTTCCCCGCCAAGGTCGCAGAGAAAATAGTCAACGCCAGCCTATCCCACTTCCTTGAGGAAAATAACACACTGGACCCCTCACAATCCGGGTTCCGCAAAAACCACAGCACAGAAACTGCCCTCATCGCATGTACCGATGACATCATAACCAGAGTCGACAAGGGTGAGACCGTCGCACTCATCCTCCTTGACCTCTCCGCGGCCTTTGACACTGTCTGCCACCACACACTCCGCACACATCTCCACAACACAGGAATTTGACACAAAGCCCTAGACTGGCTCACCTCATTCCTTACCGATAGAACCCAAAAAGTCTGCCTCCCACCCTTCCACTCAACTGCTACCAAAACCATCTGTGGAGTCCCCCAAGGGTCCTCCCTCAGCCCCACTCTCTTCAACATTTACATGACCCCTCTTACCAACATCCTCCATCCACAGGGAATCACCATCCTCTCCTACGCACATGACACCCAACTCATCATCTCCCTCACCCCCAACCCCACCACCGCCGAAACCAACCTCCACGCTGCACTCCTTGACACCGTCACCTGGATGACGACAAACCACCTCAAGGTCAACTCCAACAAAACAGAAATCATCACCTTCGGCCCCAACAAAACCATATGGGACGACTCCTGGTGGCCCACCGCCCTAGGCCCCGCCCCCACCTCCGCAAACCACGCACGCAACATCGGCATCATCCTAGACCCCTCCCTCTCCATGACCCAGCAAATTAACGCAGTCACCTCATCCTGTTATCACACACTCCGCACGCTGAAAAAAACCTTCAAATGGATTCCCACAGAGACCAGGAAGACCGTCACACACGCACTCATCAGCAGCAGGCTAGACTACGGTAACGCCGGCACCACACTCAAACTCAAACGCAAAATCCAGAGAATCCAGAACACAGCCGCACGCCTCATCCTGGACCTGCCCCGCCACGAACACATCACACCACACCTCAAATCCCTTCACTGGCTCCCCATAGAAAAGAGGATCACCTTCAACATCCTCATCCACGCACACAAATCCCTCCACAACACCGGCCCAACCTACCTCAATGAAAGAGTGAACTTCCACACTCCCACACGCCACCTCCGATCTGCCGACCTCGCACTAGCCACGATCCCCCGCATCTAACGCACCACCTCTGGAGGCAGGTCCTTCTCCTACCTCGCCCCCAAGACCTGGAACTCCCTCCTCACCAACTTTCGCAAAACCCAAGACCTCCTGCTTTTCAGAAAAAACCTCAAGACATGGCTGTTCGAACAGTAACCGCCCCCTACCTCCCCTTTAGTCCCCCCCCCCTTAGCGCCTTGAGACCCTCACGGGTGAGTAGCGCACTCTATACATTTTTTGATTGATTGATTGATTACAAAATGGGATGTCATTTTATTTAGATGCTTGGACACAGTGATAGCTTAGGCTTGAGGCCTGTGCCCTTTTATTTAGTTATTATGCTCTGTATCCCTGTAATAATCTTTTATTTATTTTACTTCTTTTAGTGACATTGTTTTAATTTCATTATCAGCCGCTGTCCTGCAAAAGTGTCATTATCAGTGCTATGGATTACATACTTTGAATCATGTTCTTTTCCTCGGATGTACAAGATCGGAATGTGAGGCACACAGAATAATATTTTGTATTGCCGGCCCCAAGACTGCGCAAACAGTCCAGCCTTAGGTACATACCCGCGTCAGGTTTTTGTGAATGGACATAAACATTCCCCCAATAAAAACATCTTGTAGGAAAAAGGGTATTAGAGGGGGGTTCCAGCTAGGATTTTCATCCTTGCTGCTTCCTGGTTTTCGGTCGACCTCAGCCTTTGTGTCTTCACGGATCCTGATCTGGAGACTGGCGGCCTCACCTTGTACCAAGCTAACTGGAGTGGAGTGTGCTTCACATGGACACTGTACAGACAGATTTGGCATACATCACCATGCTTTCGCTAAGGGGCTAGAGCTTAGGCTTTTAGGTAGGGATTTTATACTCATATTATGACAATGTGTTGGGGTTATTCATATTTACATCTTTAATTTTCACAATCCTGATTTTGTTATTCCCCATTATTCTAATCATTGCAGCTCATGTATTATATTGTAAATTGCAGTCTTTTTCAATAAATGTAGTGAGAACTGTCCTGCATCTCTTTTCTTGCCTTCGTGTGTATAAGAGATTTGTATGTGGACCGAAAAGGGTAAGGCTTGTTTCACCACAATTTCCCTGAGGGATCTTCAGAGTTCCATGTTAGGCTGCCACAAATCATGATTATCGATTGAGTTTTGTTGAGGTGCTGCTAGAGAGCCAGGACTGCTGGGCTGACAGCTGCGACTGGTCTGGGAGTTATGCAGTCACTTACAACGCAGAGGTGCTGCCGCCCAAAATCCAACAGTCTTGTTATAATGCATGAATGAATATGACAGGGCACCACCAATGATGGTGTAGGCACTAATTTTATTAATTTCCTGAGTATCTCTCTCTCACACACACTGAATGTATCCTAAGTAACATTACACGGAGAAGTCCACGGTCTTGAGGCCAATCCTCATCCAAATAGGGAGCACATATCCAGGCTGCAAGTTATTCAAGATTTTACAATAAAATAATTTATTTCCCCATTGGTGTTCCCAACCCTAACGCCTATTCCTTATATTGTCAAACACTATAAACATCTGGGATATAGGCAGACATCAGCTCACCCAGTTTCTGTTACCCATGGCTTAACAGAAGAGGACGGGGATGTCTCATTTGTTGTGGAAGCCCACAATGCATTTAGGACCGAACTATTCTACTTCTAGGTCAACTTTCCTGAAACAGATATAAATACAGATACACTTCATGCATACAGAATAGCAAACATACCACTACAGTACTGACCTTACCAATACTTAGAGATACCTCCCTCTTATACCTCCCTCTTACACCTCCCTCTTACAAGCCTAGTCAGTAGCGCCTTTCCATATGTAATGCAATCCATGAGATTAGGTCATTTAACCAATGATGGACCAACGTGGCCAACACTTAGCACATACATACCACATCCCAATGTCCATGTTATGCAAGTAGCTGATGTACACACACTTTACAATGAGCTAGTAGCAATAAATAAAATGAGCACAATTAGTGATACAGACTTTGAACACTGCCCCAACAGGGGCTGTTCCAGCTGTTAGTCAATTGGCCGTTCTGGGAATTAATCCACAAACAGTCCACTCAATAATGGGAAAAGCACACAGAGAGTGGGAGAAGATTCTGTTATGGATTGCAGAAAAAACAAATCAGCTGGAAGCAGCGTATCCCCATACGGGACCCCAAGACAAAAATAGAATTCCCACCATGTGCTTGCTGCTTGGCATTGTCTCCTCAATAGAGGACTGTAACACTTGGGGTTCAGTCTTTGCAGTGATATACACTAACACACATGTTACCCAAACACTTGCCAGTGTATCAGAAGTGTTAAATTAAAAATTGTCCCGGCCCTGGACAATTTTGACACAGTGCCCTCAATTATTTTAAGTAACATTGAAGGGGAAGCAGCAGCGTTAGCCATTCGCCAGTGGCTAAGATAGTTGCCTCAACAGGAACAGAAGCGTGAACTGCCAAAGACTATTTCTGAAACCTATACTAGTATAGGACAGGATAGGTTGGGGGCCAGACCAACTTAACTGCAACTTAAGAAAGGTACTAAACAAACACAAGACGTTTCTAAAAAGCGCTGGGATAAACAATACCAAAATAAAGATATAAGAAGTCAGAGAGGAGAATCTCTGTATCCGTAGATCTCTGAGAGATTATATAATCTCTGAAATAGACAAACTTTAAAAACTCCTGATAGATACCAATATACTGATACACATTCCTCTAGTTCCTTTCAGGGCACACAGGAAAAACGGAGTGAGAGAGTAGGACGGGCTGAAATGCCAAGTGACTGCACATAGCCAAAGTACGACTTGCATCATTCCTCAGAAGCTTTTGTTAAAAAAGAGGAAAGATCTCCTCAACAAAACCCCCAAAGAAAAAGGTGGCTGCAATGACGATAAAAAATGCCAGCTATGCTGAGGATGTGGGCAGTGACTCTGCTACACAGCCCAGCAGAGGTCACGATTTGTAGCCAGAATCTTATAGATCATCTGGATGTGACAGCAAGAAACGGTTTTCTCATCATTGAGACAGCTGACAAGGGCCTCTCCCTACCCGACAGGGTATTTGAACTAAATATCCAAATTGAGGGAGACATAGAGCACACTGTTAAACTAATATTTCGGGAAAATCCAAACTGTGATATTCTATTGGTAGAAAAAGATTGGCCACCTAAATTTGTCCATAAGCTCTCACATGGGGAAGATGTAATTTTGCCTTCCTTCTTAGTTGTGGGTCCGGCGCGGTAAAGAAAACCTATGCCGCAGATTGAGCTCTAGCGCAGGCTCCTGCACTGTACCGCAAACTTGTAGGGTGGATGAAGAGTCCCCCCCTACTATGTAATACCAATTAACTCTTCACCACAGCCTCAACCTGAATATACCCGATTAAAAATGAGGCTAAAGCTCCAGTGAGAGAGATTGTCAAAGAACTTGAGTACCAGGGGTAATTGAGCCCTGTGTCTCCTCGATTAACATCCCGATGTTCCCCGTTGCCAAACCAGATCATTCATATAGAATAGTCTTAGATTACAGACACTTAAACGGTCACACAAGCACCTATGCAGTAGAAAACACACACAGCACAGCACTAATTAACAACATAGTGCGCAAAAATACAAAACAACCTTGGATATTTCCAATGTTTCTTTCTGCCAAAATATAGCACCTGAAAGTCTTGATCTTAGTGCATTTATCTCATTAGGCTGGCAGCAGCGCTTTTGTTGATTACCTCAAAGGTATAGGAACAGCCCTGCGTTGTTTTCAACCTGAGTAACATCAATACTACATGAGATTAATACTGAGGCATTGTCTTAGATGGATGATATTTATCTGACAGATGACAACTTCAACATACATCTGGCCAAGGTGGATCCAGTTGTGTTACTATTTGCTACCCAGAGCTACATATTCAATTTCAAGAAAACAAAATTGCTTTAGGTGTCCTATTTTTGGGGTACAAATTATCAGATTACGGCAAGAGCTTGGCCCCTTACTTTCTTTAAAAATGCGTTGAAATTCAACCCCCAAATACCGTTAAGAAATTGCAACCAATGCTGCGTTTCTTCAACTTTGGCAGAACATATATACCTGATTATGCACAATGCATAAAACCACTCAATGCTTTAATTTGTCCAGATTTTTCACGCAAACACTGGACAGTAGAGCACACACACCTTTTCAGAGAACAGCAGGACGACATGCTCGAAGCAAAACACACACACATGACAGCAAAACTAACATAGTCTTAAGAATAATTGCTGGTGCCATCCACGTCACCTATGTCACATTCAATGAAGGTAACACTGTACTCATAGTATACAAATCACATTTTTATTCCAATTCAGAACAACATTTTGCACCAACAGAAAAAGTACTGACTGCTGTTCAGAAGGGCGTCATCAAGGAGAGGCCACGTGCCCAAGGGAAACGCACTGGTGTCAGCCCTCGAGGAAGTTACCAAAGCCAGTGTTCCAAATGCAAATGCATTACATCCATGTTTGATTCAGTGGGTAACCTCTCTAACTGCCACTGATGTTGATTAATCTCTAACCCAAAACTTCAGACCCAGGAATTCCTCCAAAATGAATAGGAGTACCCCACACTTACTTATATATTACCATTAGACCAATACTGAACTGTCCTTTACACTGATGGTTCAGCACAACCAGATGTAGGTACTAAACATCAATACTCCGATTTCTCTGTCGTAAGTGGAGTGATGAGGTATAATACATTCCCCCCTAAAAATACCTATGTGCAAACTCTAGGGGACTGCAATGCTCAGTTGGCAGAGCTTAAGGCTATTATCCTGGCACTGGAACATACGGATCCTGACCAACCAACACTTTGGCCATCAGTGGGTAGGAGTACACGTTGCAGGAAACACTTTGGCTGATGAAGCTGCCAAATCTCCAGTAGCTATGGCTTCTGTCGCTGCAGAAACTCACTCACAGACTAGGTTGAATGATGAGAAGCTAGCTGCTGTGAAAGCTTCGGCTGACAGTAAGCCTTTACTAAAAGCATACCATGCACAATATTCTTACCATTTCAGTACCCAGATCATTGTATTTTCAACCATTCCAGGTGTAGGATATTGTGTGATCCTCAATCAAGTCCAGAGAATAGATCTCATCAAAGCAGCGCATGAGGGTGTCAGGCCTCTGCTCACGCAGCTGTGGTGGCCACAATATCACTATTACAAAAAAGCTTCTGGTGGTCAGGTCTTTACAAAAGACCAAGCAATATGTCCTTTGTTTTGACATTTGCCAACAAATTAAAGAGTCCACCATTAAACGCCCACCACAGACATCCCCCCTAATTTCCAACAAACCACTACAATGTGTGTACGTGGACCAGTGTGGTCCCTTACAACATGATGGTGCATACAAATACATATTAGTTGCTGTTGATTCTCATTCTAGATTCCTGTGGGTATGGCCACAACGGTTAGGTGACGCTCAGACTGTTATTAAAGGTTTGCTAATCTTTATTGGTAGATATGTGTTTGCAGCATTCCACTTGGACCAGGGCCCTGCCTTTGCCTCTAGGGCACTCAGGGACATCATGGGAACGATTGATGTTCATCTCCATTTTTCCTCCGCCATCATCCCTAGGGAAAAAGCGTTGTGGAGAGGATGGACGGAGACTTTATGCAGTCCTTAACAGCAAGAGGTATAGGTTCAGTCCGTAGTTGTCTTCATCACCTATATGGAGTCCAGAGAGCACTAAATAATTTGCCCAGAAGGTCTCTGGGTGGTTGCACCCCATATGAGATCATTTTTGGGATACTTATGTGTCCCTGATCTTGATGGTTGTGGCGTGGTGGCGGTAGACACACTGTTCAACATAAATTAACGTGTCGCTGTTTTACAAGAGCTACACCAATTTCATGATGAGAATTCATCCTCCTGTGCCACCACTTGGGGAATAAGGGATTTGCCAACAACATCTACAGGCTGGATCCCTAAAGCTAGGGATCTAGTGCATGAAAAGATTGTTGTGAAAATGGAATTTGGCCCATCCTATAGAACACCAGTTCCCATCATGGAAATATACAGTACCAGAACTGTCATCATACCACCGCTGCCTGGTTCCAGAGAGACCAGATTTGTTTCCATTGACAACGTCCGTTGCACCATATGGCTGATCCTGCACAGTAAACCCCAGGGGTCTTTCAGGTAGTACCCACTCCCCTCTCACTACCCGACACAATATAACTCCACAAGCAGTAAACAATATTTCTGCCAGTGCCAATACTACAGTTGCCTCCTTGAGCATGGGAATGGCGGAGAATGAACTTCTGCTGATTCCTGTCAACACTTCATTGACAAATACGGTCCGAGATGTGGAATGCTATTATCCCAATCCAACCAATACAGATGACATTGGGGGTCATTACGACCCTGGCGGCCGGCGGTAAGTTGGCGGTAACACCGCCAACAGGCTGGCGGTGTTCCGCCAGCAATTATGACCGTGGCGGAAAAGCCACGGCCATACCGCCGGCCCCTCCACTTTCCCGCCAGGTTTCCGCCTGGCGGTCATAATCCCCAGGGCAGCGGTGCAAGCACCACTGCCCTGGGGATTATGAGTCCCCGACCGCCAGCCTGTCCGTGGCGGTAAACACCGCCATTGAAAGGCTGGCGGTAATGGGACTTGCGGTGCCCCTGGGGGCCTCTGCACTGCCCATGCACTTGGCATGGGCAGTGCAGGGGCCCCCAGGCATAGCCCCATCGCGCATTTCACTGCCCGAATTTCGGGCAGTGAAATGCGCGACGGGTGCTACTGCACCCGCTGCACATCAGCATTGCCGCCGGCTCTATTACGAGCCGGCTGCAGTGTTGATGTGACATTTCCGCTGGGCCAGCGGACGGTAACACTGTTACCGTCTGCTGGCCCAGCGGAAATGTCATAATAGGGAGACAGGAATACAGGCAATGGCGGTATTCTGTCTCCCGCGGCCTCGGCGGTCTTTTTCAAAGACCGCCGAGGTCGTAATGACCCCCATTGTCTACTATGAACATGACAAATTGTTCCATCCACCAGCTCTGCACCGGCTCCTGTGTTTGCAGAGACTGCTTCTGGCTATTTCATTGACATTGACAACTTTTCTTCTGACCCATCTGCTTTTGCAACTGAGACTGTATCAAAAACATGTAAGCTGTACATTTGGCTTAAGAACAATTATTTATTTTTTCCATGGTACTGTCTGTTGGTACTGGGGACATTGCTTGCCTTTCTGCTTTGGATGGGTTTCATTATTGTCGTTTTCCTTCTGATAAATGGTCATTATGGGGGTCATTTTGACTTTGGCGGGCGGCGGAGGCCGCCCGCCAAAGTCCCGCCGTCAGAATACCGCTGCGTGGTCAAAAGACCGCCGCGGTAATTCTGAGTTTCCCGCTGGGCGGGCGGGCGACCGCCAGAAGGCCGCCCGCCCGCCCAGCGGGAAACCCCCTTCCACGAGGATGCCGGCTCCGAATGGAGCCGGCGGAGTGGAAAGGGTGCGACGGGTGCAGTTGCACCTGTCGCGATTTTCAGTGTCTGCTATGCAGACACTGAAAATCTTGGTGGGGCCCTGTTAGGGGGCCCCTGCAGTGCCCATGCCATTGGGCACTGCAGGGCCCCCCAGGGGCCCCACGACACCCGTTACCGGCAGCCAGGTTCTGGCGGTCAAAACCGCCAGAACCAGGCTGGCGGTAAGGGGGTCGGAATCCCCATGGAGGATTCCTCAGGCCAGGGGAAACCGGCGGCCGCGGTCAGAATTGGCCTGGATGCACCGCCAGCCTGTTGCGGTGCATCCGCGGTCCCCGGCCCTGGCGGTCCTGACCGCCAGGGTCGGAATGACCCCCTATCTGTCTGAACATTCTGCCGTTGAGCCAAGGGATGAGGTTTGACACCTTACCTGTCTTTCCATAAGGTCCAAAGACACTTGTCCCTTCTGAACATTTCAGTAGTTCCAATTCCAGGTGGGATTGTGTGGGATCAAGTGCCGTTTGACATATGCCGTCCTACTGAGGTCAATCAAATTCCATGTGTTTAAAATTTCAGTCGCCCGGCATTGTTTACAATGACTGGGATTTTAAAACAGTTGACTTCATGCTGTCTGAACTAGAATATTATACTGCATTTGAAAGTGAAGACTTGTATACGAACACAGCGAATTACAGAGAAATGTTCTATTATCACCATTACGGACATTACTTTCTGCACCGAGCTAACACTCCAAGCTCAGTGTACAATTACACACAGTGGGATGATTGTTCGACACTACCTGTTGGGAATTCCAAAACATATTCAGATAAGTTTGCATATTTTATTGGGCATGCATTATTTCAAACTGGCACCTCCCAGAATGAGGAAATTATTGCTGACTGACACAAAAATAATCCATTCAAATTCCTTTGTTTCCTGTCTTCCTGTGGAAGGCTATAAGTAGTAGAGAAACACTATTGACATGAAAAGTGAATGGAGAACAAAATATTGGCAAATACAGGGTAGGGAAGTTTTTTTTAAAGCATGCCTTATTCCTCCTCAATTATATTTTTGAATGACACCATCCAACAAACATCCTGTTTGGGTTTAGCAAAATTAAAAGAATTAAGTGTGCCCAGTATCCCCTCATCTGATAAAGTCCACATGTCCCCAAAGAACAACTCACTGCTTTGGTTCAGAATGGTACTGTTAATTTCTCACTTTCGAGTTCCGGTGGGTGGTTATTGCGGCCAATGGACATAAATGAGTGCCAAGCACGTTTTGTTAATTCCTAAAGGGGTTTCAGTGGAAGCCGGCCAGACCCTTGCTTTTTCTCAACTCAACATCCAGGTATCGTCATGTCTGGACAACCACCACCCTCCACACCTCCGAGGACATCAATCAAGCCACCGCCCACCTACCTGAATGAATCACCACTAGCACTGACTCCATCGTACCCTTCCAAATCCTCAGCAACAGAAAAACCAACAACCACTGACCATCCACCGCTACTCCAGATCCCCCGAACTCAAAGGAGAAAACACAAATGCAAACCTCTCAAAAGACACTGCTGCTCTAGCAGAGACCCAAGGAACCACATAGCTTTCAAGACGGCCCTCAAATCCTACCACCACGCCATCAGAGATGGGAAGAAGGCAGCATTCGCCACACGCGACCAGTCCACCAACCACACCAAGGAATTATTCCACATCGTCAAAGAATTCTCCTCCCAGGTGCTGTCAAAAACACCATCCAGCTCTCCCAGTCCCACTGCAACTCACTTGCTGAATCACCAACATCTACAAAAACTTCGAAGCCCAGCTGCCGAAGCCTGACCTCCCTGCTCTTCCCACCATCCTTCCACCCTACACCCTGACCAAATGGACCCCTCTCTGCACCAAAACCACTACATCCATCATATCATCCATCCATTCCAGAGTTCCGACCGACCTCTGCCCCCACCATGCCTTCAACCTCGGATACAAAGAAAATCGGACACAAAGAAAATCGGACCCCCGCTCACCAGCATCATCAACTCTGCGTTCAGCTGCGCCACCTTCCCAGAAACCTGGAAGCAGGCTAAAGTCAAACCCCTCCTCAAGAAACTCACAGCAGGCCCATCTGATCTCAAGAACTACCTTCCCATATCACTCCTCCTACTTTCTTGACCCCCCCCAATCCAACTTCTGCTTGAACCACACATAAACCACCCTAATACTCGCCACGGATGACATCCGAGACATCCTTGACCACAGCAACCCTGATCCTTCTTGACCTGTCAGTGGCCTTGGACACTGTCTCCCACCAACACCTCATCCAAAGGCTTTACCACATAGGCATCTAGGACAAAGCCCTCAAGCTTCTATCCTCTTTTCTTACCAGACGCACTCAAAGAATCTGTCTCCCACCGTACATCTCTTACCCCCAAGAGTATCATCTTTGGCATACCCCAGGGTTCCTCTCTCAGCCCCACACTGTTCAACGTCTACATGACTCCACTGGCACACATCGCTCACAAACACAGTCTCGAAATCATCTCCTACGCCGATGACACCCAGCTCATACTCTCCCTCACCAAAGACACAGACACCACCAGAGTGAATTTCCAGAAGGCCATGACTGACATCACCAACTGGATGAGAGCCAACTGTCTCAAACTCAACACCAATAAAACTGAAGTCCTTCTCTTCGGAAGACTCTTCTCACCGTGGGATGACACTTGATGCCCCTCCACCCTCGGACTAGCACCCACCCCCACAACCTCAGTCTCATCCTCAACAGCGAACTCTCCATGAGACAAGTCAACTCGGTTGCCTTCACCTGCTTCAACACCCTAAAATGTTCTGTAAGGTCTTCAGATGGATTCCAACGGATAGCGGAAGAAGGGTCACCCAGGCCCTCATCACCAGTCGACTGGACTACGGGAACGCCCTATACATTGGAACGGCCACCCTCCTCTTCACAATCCAGGATGCAACAGCCACAATCATCTTGGACCTGCCCAGATGATCCCACACTGCCCGTCCCCTCATCAGCCTGCTCCTGCTCCCTGTCAAAAAGAGATGCCACTTCAAGCTGCTCACACATACCTACAAACCCCTCCACAACACATGAACAGAATACCTGAACAACCGCCTAACCTTCCAACAGCCCACCAGGCACCTTCAGTCTGCCTCTCTGGCCCTTGCCACAATCCCCCCATCCATCGTATTGAGCCAGAGGATGCTCCTTCTCCCACCTCGCAGCCAAAGCCTGGAACAACCTCCGCCTTCCCCTCCACCTCTGAACCTCCACCTGCCTCGCCGATTTCTAGAGTAGACTCAAGACCTGGCTGTTAAAGTAGCTCCACCTCATGCTGCGCCTCAATACCCCTCAGGGTGATTAGCATACTTAACAAGTACTAATTGATTGATTCTCACTAACTGGAAGAACTTTAGCTTAGTATCATTCCATAAATGGTGTGAATGGCTCACATTCCTTGGAGGGGTGGATAACACCTCCCTACAATGCTCTCCTTTGGGTCGATCCCATATACCTATCTAAGACTCACTTGACGCAAATACAATCTACTAACAATAGGCCCATTTACATCATGCTAGCACCTGATCCATACGACCCAAGATGGGTTCGACTGTGGTTTTCCCTTATTTATGACTTCCAATATCCAAACTGAAATGAATCCAGTGTACGCTCTTGTAATCACTCCCTCACTGTATTGACTTAATCAGACCACTTTAAGTGTTGACTGTTTGCTCCACTGTGTGTATAAGGTAATTTGAATGTGGTCTTTTAAGCAAACCAATTCAAGTATAATATGGTACTAACGTGGAGAGTTAAGCACAGTCTGCACCCCATCCCTCTTATGTCCTGTATCCAGTTCACCTGTGCTTAATCAGATCAATTATACCAATTTTATATGATTAGTAATATCAACACATTCTGTCTCTTATTTATTTACATTTGCTAACTGTCTTTATGTTTGTGTTATGCATATAAAAATCAATAAGGATTATTTGAAATTAAAAAAAGAGATGCAGGTCCAGTCCTGCTCACCCAGTCAGGAGGTCAGCAGGTCAGCACAGTAAAGCAGGAGTCCAGCACAGGCAGTCCAGCAGAGTTTGGAGATTACACTTATGAAATGTAATAAGACAACTTCTATGTTACCCTATGGGAGAGAGATTCTTAGTTTTTCACTACCAGGGCATGTAAAAATTAGAAGCATGTGTCCTACTTTTTAAATACATTGCACCTTCCCTCATGCTGTCCAGGGCCTACTCTGGGTGTAACCGATATGTATTAAAAAGGAAGGCGTAGGTCTGGCAAAAAGCTTTTTTGCCAGGTCGAAATGACAGGTTGAAACTGCACACCAAGGCTCTGCATTGGCAGGCCTCAGACATCTTTAAAGGGCTGCTTAAGTGGGTGGTACAACCAGTGCTGCAGACCCACGAGTATCATTTAACTTACAAGACACGGGCACATGTAGTGCTACCCAACTGGGGGCTTAAAAAATAAATAAATATGGCAATTGGGGCAAGGCCAATATTGCCATGTTTAGAGGAGAGAATACCAGCCTTTAGCACTGGTTAGCAGTGGTAAAGTGTACGGAGTCCTACTACCAGCAAGAACAAGGTCATAAAAAGTGAAGGAGGAAGGAAAAAACTTGGGGGGAAGACCACCTTAGCTTCCATAACAGGAAGACCATTGGTCTAACAGCCCCCATCCCTCACCAAAACCAGCAGTCACCTCCTATGAATACCTTATTGATCACTCTTTTCATCTGCACTCTCATCTACATTTCCATAAATGTTTCTTTCGAGTAGAAATAATATGTTTTCTACCCCTCCACTCCTTGCATACTCAACTTCGGTTGTCTTATTTTCTGTCCTAACACACTCCTTGTTCTTCCTGCAAATTGATTTTCATCTGTATACACATGACGGGGCAGGAAAGCATGGTTCTACTATGTATATTATACTGACTGTCTTGTGCTCCTGTAATGTGTTGGCTGCTTTTAAATGGTTAGCTCTGTGGGTGTGTTGTACCCCATAGAAAATCTGCCTGGCAGTAGCGCGCCCTGCAATGGGTGGATCGGGGGTGGTGTTAACCTCAAATCAAAGAGGTAATGTGTCCTCAGACAAAAGATTCAAACCAGTATTATAAAATATAGTCAGTAAGAAAGAACTGACAAAAAAAGGGAGTTTGAAATTAAAATGTAGGAAAATAACTATGTACATTTTATTAAGGGTTGCATCACAGAAAATTCAAAAATGCAAATGCAGTAGCATTTTCATCAAAATACAAAAAATCAATTGTTATGATGGCTCTTAGTAGTATGAATAGGACACATTAATAGGCAAAATCAGATACGGACTAAGGGCCAGATTTAAAGTTTGGCAGGCAGGTCACTTTGTCACAAACGCCATGAATATCCCATTCCCCATATTACACTTTCTATTGGATGTAGTGCACTTGTAATATGGTGGATGGAATATCTGTCACATTTGTGTGATGGGGTAAACTGTCCACCGTACTCTAAATCAGTCCCTCAGCCTCAAATGTGCAGCTTAATCAGTAAGAAATTGTACAGTATTCAGGAAAGGTCTCTGGTTCACCCCCAAATTCAAGGGTTTATATGCAGTTTACTTGCATGCTACAAGTGTTTTACTGCAACAGAAGTTCCTCCCAAAGCAGCATCCTGATTGGAGGACAGATGGTCAGGCCCAGAAGTTCTGGGTGCTGCATCTCCTTGCCCAGTCTGGAGCCACTAGGATGACTTTGAACTGGTCATTGCTGATCATCTTCAGAACTCGGGACATAGAAACCAGGAGTGGAAGGGCATACAGCAGCTCTTGCTCCATTCCTTTGGAATGCGTCTCAGTGAGAGAGCCTTCTTGGAAACTCCAGTAAGCAATTGTTTTGCTATCACACAATCTCAGCAGTGGCGAAAAGATCTAGCAAGGGCTCTCACCTTTGCTGGAAGATACCTTGTGCCACCTTACAATGTAATTGCCATTCATAATTAACAAGGTGCCACTAGTTGAGTTAGTCTGCCCTGCAAGTCAAATATCCCACCACTTGGTTCATGACTAGGGGCATGTCCTGATGCTGTAACGAGTTCCAGAGGCAATGCCTACTGAGACCAGACCCTGGACCCTCACCCCACCATGCTTGCTGCACAACCACACGGCAAGGGTGTTGTTTGTGAGAACCTGAACCATCCTCCCTTTGATGGATGGCAGGAAGACTTTCAGTGCAGGTGCTTGGCTCTCATCTTCAACAGATTAATGTGGAGATGGGACTTCACTGGTGTCCAGAGTATTCTGATCTCCATCTGTCCCACATGACCTGCCCATTCAAGCAGTGATGCATCTGTCACCACTGTCAACTCTGGATGGGGCAGGGAGAGGGCTTTGCTTCCTGTCCAGTTGCACCTGAGGCCTCACTGCAGTATTCTCCGAAACCTGGATGCAATCTGACAGGTTCCCCTCATACTGGACTTCAGGTTCCACACTAGGGCCTTAATATGCCACCTCAAGGCCCAGAAGCCTTAGATCTAATCTCACCGAGATTCAAGACCCTAGACAGAGCCAGACACATCAGTATCATAGCCCAAAGTCCTGAAGTTTTTGTGATGGAGGTGAGCCTGAAACTGCATCATTTACCAGATGGCTCAAATAAAAGGGAGCCTCTGCAAAGAAGTCAAGTGTGTCTTCGGCACGTTGATAGTGACCCCTAGTGATGTCTGAAGGTTTACTGTCTTTTAGACTGTAGTGAGCCTGCTTCCTCAGACAGTCATTAAGGTAAGGGACAAACTAGAAACCTTGATCTGTGAAGGTGTGCTGCGATCACCACCATAATTTTCATGAACACTCACAGGGCACTGCTGGTGGGGGAAGGGGGGAGGGGAGCACGGCGAATTGAAAATGTTCCTATCCACCTTGAACCGCAGGTAGGTTCTATGGGACTGCAGGATAGATATGTGAAAGTAGGCTTCATGTAGGTCCAAAGCCACCATTCATTCATTTAGAACAGGTGCACAAAGAACCTGGGCCAGTGTAAGCATCTTTAATTTGTTCTTACCCAAGGTGATGTTCAGATGGTAGAGATCTAACATGGGATGAAAGCCTCTGTCCGTCTTCAGCACGATGAAATTGCAAGAGTAACAGTAAGTCCCTTTTTCTGAAGCCAAAAGCATCTCTATGGCTTTTTAACCTAAAAAGTCTACAGTTCTTTGACCAATATTGGCAGGTGCTCTGATGTGGCCGAGAGTTGTGGCTTGTCTAAGAAATGAGAGTGCATAACCCTGTTGACCAATCTGAAAGAGCCACTTGTTGGATGTTATCTTGGAGGAAATAATGGATCCAGCCTCCCACAGGGCGGTTGTATGTCACCAAGGCCACACTAAAAGTGACTCAGTGGCTAATGCAGCAGGGGATTGGGAGTGTGCTTATCCCAGATGTCCTGAGTGTTGTCTGCTTGATCACTGCTTCCCACCCCAAAGGACATGCGGTGCCTGTTGCAGTGCAGCAGACCTTAACATTGTTTGTATGCCAAACTTCACCTCTGGATTAACACTCAAAAGTGGCAGAACTGTTGAGAGTACTGTTTTGCAGGATGGAAAGCCCTATGAAATTATACATGGCCTGGCTCCCATCAAAATGTTCTAATGGTGAATCGGCCTTTTTGCCAAACAGGTGAAATATTTCAATTGGCATGTCTGTTAAAAAAAACCTTGGATCTTGCCTGAGAAGCCCTTGAATGAAATCCAGTCATAATACTGAAGCACCATATTAGTGCCAACTGCTCTGCCCAAGGAGTCGATAATGTCCAGTCTTGACCAGATGACACATTTTGCAGCTTGATGGCTTGAGCCAGTTGAACCCATAATGCCTTGGGGATTACCTACAAGATGTCGCCACCCATGACCTCTAAAGCTTGGGAATACCACCCCAGCAAACAATTGACATTCTATGATCAGAGGGCTAGGCTGGCCGAAGGAAACATTAGCTCCCCGAATGCCTGGATTCACTTTGACATTCTGGTAGAGTCAAAGGGAATGAGTTAGGGTTTCCCATTCTACTGGAAGCTTGAACCACTAAACTTGCTGGAGTTGGGTTCTGTGTCGAAAAGTCAGGATTGCCAGGTGATGGTTTGTATCACCTGTCTAACTGCCCATTCACTAGAGGACAGGCACAAAGCTCAGACCAAGCAGCCTCTAGAGTGTCAGTCAGGGATTCATTAAATGGAAGCAATGGTTTGGAGGACATTTGTCCAGGGTGCAGTATGTTAGTTTTGACTTCCATAGTTGGAAGTTGTTAATCCAATCCCTCCACTTCTAAGTTAATTAACACAACAAAGGATGTGCTTTTCTCCATTGATGGACCAGGGGGGAAATATAACCCAGTGTCCAACCTACTGGCCTCCTCCAAGCCCATGTGTTAGTTGCTATCATTATAGTGTGGGGGAAATATTCCCCCTCATCCCTGTTGTCTGTCATCACCATTATCATCTCCAAAGGCTGGTTGACAAGTTTGAACCCTTATGATCATTCAGGGCCAGTTCTGGGGCAGCCCCTCTCCCACTGGCTTTGGTATCTGACTGACTAGTAAGGTAATAGGGTGGTGCAGGCCCAGATGTATGCTACATCTGCCTGTGGCTTAGTGAACACCCATTGAAATGAATTAAATTCTGGGGCACAACCCTGATGGCCATCCTGTCAGGGAGGAAAACACACTCAAGTCCTTTTTCTACTGTCTTTGAACAATACAGATTTCACGACGAACATGAACTGTAGGATGACACCGAACACTGGCAGAAAGGCACATGTGGCTCAGGCAGGAAAATTACAGTTTTCTAAATGTGTCATTTTCAAAATTGTAATCCGGAATTCATCTTGACTATTGAGTTGGAATTGAATTACTGTTAAAGTGAGTCCTTGAAGATTTTTCTAGTCATGCCTAAACTGAGGAACCTAGGAAGTTAAAATCTTAACCAGTGTTTTTCTCTGCCAGAGCTGGCCTTTCTATAGTGAAAAAATACTTTTCAAGATTTTTCACTAACAGGACATGTAAAACATAAGTACACATGCCTCACCTTTAAATCCCATGCACCCTGCTCTATGGGCAAGTGGGAACTACTTTACAGGTCTGTTTAGGCCTGGCAAAAGGCTTATTTCTCCAAGTCGAATTGGCAGTTTTAGAACTGCCTACCGAGGCTGTAGAGGCAGGCCTGGAGACAAGCTTTGCATGGCCACTTTAGTAGATGGACAATATGTGTTGCAGTGCGTTAGTGACATTTAACTTGCAGGACCCGGGTGCACATTTGTACCATATAGTAGGGACATATAGGTAAAGTAAATATGGCAATCAGGGAGTATAGCCAATTTCAAGGTGTTATAGGGTCAGAGCACACACACTGGGGAATTGTTAGCAGTGTCCCAGTGTGCAGAGTAAAAAAAAAACCAGCAGCATCAGTTTAAAACAAAATGGGTGCGACTATATAAAAAGACACATTTTCCTGCAGGCAGTTTTATTTTGTAAAGACACATTGTCTAGTTATTATGCAAGGTATGTGACACGGTTTTCATTTGTAGGTGTAACAGGCAAAGTTTTTGGTAATATCAGAGAACTAAACAGTTAAATCCCACCCACAAGACCATAAAACAGGTCCACATTCCACCAAAAATCAAGCCCACACACTGACCAATCAGACCAGCTCTTCGGACACGGCCTGAATGCCCTATAGGCCAGTCTGTCCCTGATTTCATCCCATGTTTTTTATTGTATTACTTATTTGTATTTGCATCATCTGCTGTAATTTAGGGCTCATTATCTCATGGGATCAGGAATTTCTGAAGCAGCTTGATACTTACATTAATGATGTTATGTAAGGATTTGACTATATTTTGAGTTTGAGAGACAGCAGTTGCAAGGTGCATATTGAACACGCAGGAACTGAGACTACATGGAGGATAAGAGAATCCACACATCCAAGCATCAAAATTAAGTAGGGAAATGCCTAAAGGTGAGGGTGAAAGGAAAATGTAAACGTATAGGTCTTACTGCCAAAACAACAAAAACAATGAAAAACCGGCATGTGAGACATTCTAGTCATCTGTCTGATGACTTTCCTATGGTATACTTCTTCCTAACACAGTCTGCAGAAGTATCAGAAGTAAATATTTTGCCATACTGACACTAATCTCCCAAGCAATCAGCTGATACTGCTCTTAAGGTTACAATGTTTCCTCTTCCTCTTTTTGTGCAACTTTGGACAGTAGTTAGATGGATGCTAGAAACTAGAACCCGGAAGGTAAGGGCAAACACATCTCTCAATAGCGTTCTATTGTATATGAAGGAAATTATTGGGTTCTCTAGTTAGGAGCAATATATAAATGAAAGTATGATTCATGACTAGAATTCATGTGCTTGGAAGGTGCTGAAGGTCTATAAGTGTATTTTTTACTACATTTGGAAGGGTTTTCAAGCATTGGTCAATGGAGAGGCTTCCCCTTACAACCAATGACTTAGCGAACATTGAAGGGGTGCCCTGCAAAGTACATGAAGGGAGCATCTCACCCCCTCCAAACAGTCAGGAGTTCTAAGGCCAAGGACCTGCAGCCCGTGCACAGTACCAGCCTGTGGGAAGTGCATGACTGCGTGCTGCTGAGGGAGACCCCTGAAGCTTGGGCCCCTCACCACCCACCCTTTCAACCCCTTGAGGACTGAAGGAGCTTTTGTTACACCACTACTTACATTCTTGTAAACGACATAGTACAAGCAGCTCTGAAAAAGTGACATGTTGGATTCTCAGTCCCTATGAAAGACATACAGGCTCCTCTTTCTGGACTATAGGAGGGTAATGCAATCCCAACTATTTTGAATATGATGGATCACAAGCACCAAATGTTTTTGATATTGCTTTTGACACCCTTTATAAATGAGCGGGCAGTGCATTATGCAGCCTGCAGATTCTTATGCCATTGCTAAACGTTTCACCTGGATCTACAACTGTCCCTAAATCTCGGTAAACCAGAATATTGTGAGCAGAATAGATGCCCTTAACTCTTTTCATCTGATAAATGCTTCTGCAGATTTCTTACCTTTAGAATATCCTCAGGTGAAAGACTTAAAGATTTTTCAGCATAGACCCCAGTCATTGCTAAGTGGAGTCATGCAGCTCTGCGTTGACTCTGCTCTGTCTCAGAAGTGATGACTGGAGGCTCATATAGGTGTGACGTTAGTCTTTCTGACACTAGTTCCTTTGTTTTTGCACCTTCTTACACAGACCTGGAGCTAGATGCTAACTTTTACTTGTCCGTTAAGTTTTTTCTCAGTAATTCCTTTCCTTTGTGCAAGGGAATCTGTCCCCTCCAAAAGCTACAATGTTTAAGTGTTGTGGGGAATGTTGCAAACAGATGTCTGTGACAGATACTTATGAGGTGTCTCTAGTAGATTGGGTTTAGGGCAAGAGTTCAAATCATGTGAGGAGTGTGCACTGATGCACCTGAAGGAGATCCGGGACCACAAACTGAAGCTGTATGTCATTGTTCACTGCAGGAATGCACGTAAAATCCACTTACCCTGTAAATCAGGGATGCAGACTTGTTCCCCCTGCTTTCGGTACAGATTGTCCTCTCGATCCAAGTCCAAAAAGAAATTTAATAAGTCCAAGTGGACTTTGTCCTAGCCTTTCCACTCTCTTTCTGAGAAGTGGTGATATCATCAAGGTGCACTTCTTTCTCAGAGCTGATTCTTCAGTTGATCCTGATACATCCTGAATTTTCCAGGGGTGTCGGCGATGTTTCAACAGACTGAGACAATTGAAAGAGGCTATGCTTTGAATCTTAGGCACCCTGATGATTGCCTCTGATATGCCTTAGGGTCCCATTCATCCGTGGAGTCCTCCAGTTGGGTTATCCCTCACAGGACAACTCTCAATGCCATCTGTGCCTCCTAAATCTGCTTCGGGTTCAGCTCGGACTCCAGAGTCGGCTCCATGCCCAGCACTACAATCCTGAAACATCAATGCTGGCTCAAAGCCCTAGGAGAACACTGGGTTACCTTATGATATTGCCCTGTCTGTCTCTGAATCACATCTGTCTTGAACTTGGCCGAAGTTGTGCCCTGGCTCAGTTCTGATGCTTCAAGCCGCAGTACATTCAGATTCTGATAGCACAGTGCCTTTTCCGAGGAGCTGCCCTACAATGCTCTAACAACTTTTCGGATTAGACTCTGACTAGAGTAAAACTGTAAACTTTGCACTTGTATAGCGCACTACTCACCTGTTAGGGTCTCAAGGCGCTGTATGCATACCGCTGTGGAACCCCTCCTGGCTTTTCCCTGTGAGGTGCCCACTCCTGGACAGCCCCAGGGTGAAGCCAGGCATCCAAGCACTGTGAGGGCCATTGTGGAGATTAACCAAGCTATTGCCCAGAGTTACAGAGCGGGACCCATTAATTAGATTAGGCACTGTGGTGAGAATTATCTGGTCCAAGGGAATGGAGCCCAAGAGCCGCTGAGGTGGGAATTGAACCCTGGTCTCGTGCCAGATCTCTGCATCAGGGTCTGCCGCGCTAACCATTGTGCCACACTTCTCCACTAGAGTCAACCAGCTCTTGACGATAATGAATTTTCCCCTCAATATCATGAAGGAAACTCTTATTTGGATCTATAAGAGGAAAGCGGATTGGACGATGTTTTCCCAGACAGAGTGCTGGGTTCCAACCAAGCCCTTTCATGGAATAATCTTCCAAATTTACTGTAGTCATTAGACCAGCTCTGTAGTTCTGAACTTCCAGATATATTCTGTAGCAATAAAATGAATGTCCTCATGGAGGTTTTACAGCCCTCATTTGAACCTTTGCTGCTTTTCAAAAACTCCTTATTCTGACACTCTTATAGGTACTTGGGCTAAACAGTGCTCCTGTCCAACTGTGAACAGACTGCTGGCAGGATGCCACAGACCTATTGCAAGTGACCCTGCTATGTGATGCAGCACTCTACACCTGAAAACCTGGTAGTTCAGGCATCTACTAGCATGATAAATCCCAATTATTTTCCTGTGACCGCACCAGACAAAGAGTTAAGAATAATTACAGCCTTTGGAAGGAACATGTTCTCTTCATCTAGCCTCACCCATAGGTCAGTAGATAGACCCATGTATTATGGGGCATCCTCACAGAGGTTCAACCAGCTGTCGCAGAGGAATTCAACCCCACCTTGGCTAGGAGAATTTAAGATGAACAGAATGCTACCAACTATGTCATACGTTTGGGCCTTGATAAGTTCGAATAGCAAGGCGAAGTGCTCAGAACTAGTGTATGCATCTTGCATGAATATGTTTGAGGGGATTTGGAAATAATCATCTTTTACATGTTATTCCCCCAGATTTTTGTCTTCGCTACCTTATTTTTGCTGAGCCTTTTTAGTTGGTATTAGGATTCTTCATTCTTTACTCCTGCTAACCAAGGGTAAAGTGCTTGTGCTCGGTTTCTTAAACATGGTAATTTTGTATACTCATAATTAGCACTTTTAATTTAATTTACATATATGCCCCTACTAAATGGCACTACATGTTCCCAAGGCCTGTAAAGTAAATATTAAAAGTGGTCTGGAGCCACTCAAGTAGCAATGTGAAACATGTCTCAGCTCTGCCACCGTAACTTGTAGGTCAGTTGTAAACTTCAATTTTAATCAGGCAAGATAAACCTTTTGCCAGGCCTAAACCTTCTTTATAGTACTTATAACTTGCCCGTAAGGTAAGCTTTCAAGGCTCATTAGGCAGGGTGAATGGTATTTGAAAAGTAGGACATGTATATGTACTTTTTACATGTCCTGGCTTAAAAAAACAAACAAAGTCATGTTTCACTACAGCAAAGCTAGCTCTATAATAGATTAATGTTGGGTTACATTATTACATTTAGTAAGTGATCAGTTTGGGCGCACAGAGAGAAATACTTCTTTCACTCATTAGAACTGGAATTTAAAATCTTCTTTATTGATAAAGGCTGATTTTAAATTACTCTCATGAAAGTGGCAGGTTTAAAAATATGCCATTTTCTACCTAACCTTAGTGTGCCAGTGTCCAAGGTCACATGAATGTTGATAGATCTCCTGTAGTGTGATGTGTATTCCTTCCAGACGGAACAAAAGGGCCTTGGGTGTGGGAAAAGGTGTTCATCTCCTGAGCAGGATGGCCTGGGGGGTTGACACAGCCCTTCTTGAGATTCAAATGGTATTGTGATGCTGTACCCAACCCCTTCCTGACTTAAGAAGATACCTGTCCTGTTCTTGGCCAATGCAGCCCGTACCTGGGGCTGCCTGCCCTTTGTTTACCTAGATGGACCTAAGGGAGTGGAAGAACTGAGCAAGACTAGTTTTAGGGCTAGAAAAAGGGGTCAGGCAGAATACAAATGACAGATCCACCCAGAGGTGGTCCAGGATGCCTTCCAATAATGAGTAGAAACCTGGCTAAGGCTTTGCTGACACTGAGAATGTGCAGTGGCACTATTGTGCACTGATGTTTCCCAGGAGACTGTCTATTAAAGCTGCATTTCACCTATAATGGTGCAGTGGACTCCTGTATACCTTCCCACCCCTATCTCTCCTTCATCGGGTTCTGAAGAAGATCACAAATGACTGGGCCCAAATCAGCCTTCTAACTCAGGATTGGACCAGTAATGTGTCGTACCCATAACTTGATTACTAAATTGTAATTGTATGGAATGCTAACACTGAGGTTAACTTTTACAAATAAAATACAGTCACAGTTGAAATACAGTGCAACCATAACTCTGCAAATAGCCTGTGAATTTTTTTTGGAGTTACAGGATGTAAGGTGTTCAATTTATCATGCAAAGTTCCCTCATTGTTAAGTAAGTGATAGTTCCTGTGAGAAGACCTGTCTCAGAATATAGAAACCTTAGAAGCTTTGGAGCCTCTGCTAAGGAGAACTTCTGGGCATGAGCATCATTCCTACAATCAGGCTGCTGCTTCAAGTGGATCTTCTGTTGCAGGAGCAGGGCTAGGTCTTACACCAGGACCTGCACAATCTACATTTCCATGCTTGGAGATTGAGTGATGGAAGTCAGCTACAGTTGTTCTCCCTCTTGGAGTAGTGGATGTCATCCATGTGGCCAGACATCCTTCTACAAAATCTGTATAGTCTGGCCGCTGCTACAAGGCTGTGGTCTGCTAAGGCACCTGCAATATAGACCCATTGCAGGTCAAACTTTCTAATGTCTTGTATTTTCTTTGCCCCAGCGAGGGCTTGCAGTGGACACTTTTAAAGGCTTTCGGTTGGCCTTTTTTATTTTTACTGGACCAGCAGTTCTTGTTCAAAGATTTTATCTACATGTTTACTCCAAGCTCTCTGTAATGCAACAGTGGGACGCAAATGTTTTGCTTATTAGGACGAGTGCGCGAGCGCTCTGGCCTGTTGTAATCTATCTGCAGGCTTTTAACCACGCCCACCGCACGCCCATTACTATCATTCGTTCATGGGCTTGCCTTTTAAAAATCTTTATGATTGGTAAAAGCAGTTTTGTTACCACCTTGGCCATCGACCCTGTTACATGGATAATTGCACAATTGCTGATACGTTGGACTGCGAGCAAAATTATTTTTCTTTTTTTGTCTCTCCTTCTCGCTCATGCTCATGGTGGCCATGGCACATTGAATCGACTTACTTATGTCAACTATTTTACTTTTCATTTTCAATTTATGTGGTAAGTAAAGTCCAGTTAGGAATTTATAGCGCTAATTGCTTTAACTCGAACAAAGGACAGACTCATTGCATTGCAAATGCTTGTGGTTTTTTCTTTCTTATGCGTATCCCTTTGGAGCCTTTGCACAACTATTCTCTACATCTCCTAACCTTATAGGCAGTCTTTCTCATTTTGATACCTTCTGCTTGTCTTAGGAGTGAGCTTTAAGTTTTGTCAGCCCAACTGCTCCTCATCACCTTCTTTCTGGATAATCGGGCGCTGAGTACAAAAGTGTCCTTTATGCTAAAAGTTGGGTCTCCCTTTCACGTTGGGCAGTCCATCATTCTTCTGTGTACTTTTCCCCACCACACCCCTTGATGGAGAAGGAGAGACTCTATTGTTTGGACCCCAACACAGCGCTAAGCTTTTAAATCAATTATGCCAAAGACCATCGGATGGAGGATTGAGTCTTTGTCGGATTCTCTAGGGGACAGAAAGCAAGACAGTGCAGAAGAGAATGCTATCCAAGTGGATAGTTCTCAGCTTCAAGATCTGCTTCACTGTGGCCAAGAAGCCTTCCAATGAGGTATTAAGGGCTCACTCTATCAGAGCAAAGGTTTCTACTACTTCCCTGGCATGTGGGGTGCCTTTTATAGATGTTTGTTAAGCTACTGGGTGGGCATCAGTGCACAAGTTCACAAAGAAGATACTGACTTGACCGCTAGGTTTGAAAGGAAGGGCATTTTGGCCATTCGATCTTAAAGGATTTTTTTGTCTGTGTCCTAGCACAACCCCTCCAAGTGCGGAGGTAATATTTTGTTATCTACTCTAAAAGTGAGGAAACTGCATCCATCAGAAGAACAAGTTACTTGCTTTTGGTAATGTTTTTTTTGGTGCACTCTATCTAACTGCAGATTGCTGAACTCTCCCTATTCAGTGGGATGGACTCTTTCCCATCTACAAAGGTCCTAATACAGAGCAATGCAACCTGGTATGAAATATTAGTCTTTGGGCTCTGCTTCTGAAGGTTTGGCTTGTGATCAGAAAGAAACTGACAGTGTGCTTGGGGGGCACTTGTATGTTTCACTTCCAGGGCAGAGCGGGGCCAGTGCAGAATCGCATGCTGCCACCTTCTGGCGCACAGAGGCTATACTGAAAAAAACATCTGGATCTAGTCTGGCACCGGGTGCTATCCAAGTTTTAAAGGAGATCCAGTCTGGCAGCTGGGGATATTGTAAAGATGAAGAATCTGTAGTTAGGTAGTATATCTACCAGCAAGAGTATTACTGAAGGAAAGTAACTTGCTATCTTGTTGAACGTTTGAAAGAGACTGTTGCAAAACAGGAGATGTTTTTGTTTCAGCATGCCGGATGACAGTAAGAATAGCTTTAGCATATAAATTTACACATTCACTTTCGTGAGTATAATGAAGAAGAAGACTTTATTCGGTGTGAAAAAATTCATCCATTAAAACAAATAATCACCAATACATTAGTTAAAATAACAATAAAACAATAAAAATACCCATCAAGAATATAAACAGAGAAGACCTCATTCATTAAAACAATAAAATAAAATAATTCATTCTAAGAACTCTACATTTTTACGCCAAGTAATAGCTCCCTTCAAGAATGATCCCAGGCCCTTCCACACCAATACATCTGAGGCCATTTGCAACCACATAAAAGCAGGACGATATTGCACGAAACCCTTGGGCCTTAAAAGAGGTAATAAAAAACTAGTTCTAAACGGTGCATAAAAAACACAAAACAATGTAAAATGGGGCAAGGTCTGCTGGGACACCCCATCACAGGGGCAGGGTCTAATAGATTTTTCCCCATACTGGCCTAGCGGGAAACACCGATTACTTCTAATGATCCCCAATAGGAATCGAGTAATAAGAGACCTTTCCCTCACATAATTTATCTCTAAGAGATAGCGCTCAGGGCCCACCCCCATCTTTAGCATAATAAAATCCCTGACTGATTTTTTTCCCTAAGGCTTCCCCCTCCCTTTTGGTCTCCTGGATTCTCAGAAAATTATCCTTAACCCTTTTTTTTATCACGACTAGTCAGGCCCTCAGGATATTCAAACAAATCAGGCCGCCCCAGATCGTGGGCCATGTTCCTTATATTCGTCAGCCAGGGAATGTTCTTTACATTGTCACAAGCCAAACAATCCCTTAAAATATCCCTATTAAAAGTAGCATGTTCGTTACTCCAGATTGAAATCCATAACAGAAGGGGAGCCAACTGGATATTGTCTTGCACAAACTCAAGCTCTGGTTCCAAATGAAGGCAAAAAACTGAAATATTTTGTCCAACTCCCAATAGCCTTCTACAGAACTGATTTTCTTCTACAATAAGGGCTTGAGTATCCATATACCCCCAAAGTGCAGCACCATACAGCAGGACAGGGAGGCATTTCCGCCTATAGATTTCAAGCAAAGGCTTAATACGTTTACTTCCTACCCTTACAGCAAAGTCAAAAGTCGCACCAACTGTTGCATGAAAAAGCACACCCCTTCTGGCAATACAGGGTTTCCAAGATCCTTTCTCATCAAAGATGACCCCCAAATATGGGAACTCATGGACCCTGCTAATGATTTGATCCTCGATCCTTAGCTCCCCCACCCTACTCAAGGGTCTTACGCAAACCATAAAATGTGATTTCTTATAATTAATCTCTAAGCCCAAAGATGACATAAAGGAGGCATAAGCTCTGACTACTTCGCGGAGACCATTCATAGTGCGGGCCATAAGGACCGCGTCATCCTCGTACGTCAGCACAGGGATATCAATACCATTCACCTTTGGTACATCCTTACAATGTTCCATCAGAAAATCTGACAATCCATTTGTATAAAGAAGGAACAGAGTAGGAGCCAAAACACACACCTGGCGCACACCCCTTGATAGCTTAAAGGCCTCTGAACATTCCCCATAAGGCCCCACCCTCACATTTGCAACCGTTCCTGAGTGGAGGTACCGGAGCAACTCTACAATATTAGGAGCCATCCCTAGCTGATTTAACCTCTCCCACAATATAGACCGGTTCACCTTATCAAAGGCCCAACTAAGGTCCATAAAAGCAAGGTAGAGGGTACCTTTCCTAGCTTGCGTATATTTACCAATCATCATCAATAGACATTGTTCTTGCGTGCCGAGGCCTTCCCTAAAACCATACTGGTCCCTGCTTAAAATATCATTTCCTATCATCCAGGCCTCAATACGCCTTAAAATAATCCGTCCCAGAATCTTCACAGAAGAATCAAGGAGAGAAGTGGGGCGATAAGACTTAGGATCATTTCGATCGCCCTTTTTAAATACTGGGATAATACAGGCCAATCTCCAAGAGGCAGGAATGCCCACAGTAACTGCCGCGTTGAGAACATTTAAAAGAATAGGTGCCCATAACTGGGGACTAGATTTATACAGATCCATAGGGATCGAATCCGGGCCCGGAGCTCTATTGCTGGCACTACTCTGTATTGCATCAATAACCTCCTGGAGCGAAAACCTAATTGCTAGGTTAGGAGCCATAACATACTCATTGTCCCGATTAATTCCTAGGGGGATACCCTCAAAAGTTCTACAGAAGTGAGATACCCAGGCCTCCGGGGCAATGTTACAGCCAAGACCCTCAGATGTCTCTGTTCCAAAGGAACCTCTATTTACCACCTTCCAAAACAGACCAGGATCCTTCTGAACTGTGGCACACTCCAACTCTTCCCAGGCTTTTTCTTTATGTTTTAACTTACTATGCCTCAGGGCCCTTTTATACTTAGTTCTAGCTTCTTTTACAAGGACCCTATCTCTAGGATGTTTCTTCACGGCCATCTCCAAGTTTGCCCTTGCATCATAGCAGGCCTTGTCAAACCAACCACGTTTGCGTTCACTGGGGCGGCTGCCGATTGAAAATAAACAGTCTCTTACTGCTGTATTTACCACTGTTATTGCATCCATAACAGCCTTAAGACTGGGAACCTCAATCAAAAGTATATCCATAAATAAATGTAGATTTTCCCCCACCACCCTTCCTACGACTTTTTGGGAATCTATTTGTTTCCACCCAAGCCGCCTGCCCTGATCCCTTAACTTCACTGCAACAGGCCCACCTCGTCCTAGTTTATGTAGGGCCCCACGGAGTTTAAAAGACACTATAAGGGGATTATGGTCACTAAAACACTCCCCTAGCACCTCTCCCCCAATCACCAGATCTTTCATAGGTGAAGACATGAAAATATAATCAATAGTGGTTTCAGACCCTCTTCCCACATAGGTTGGGAGTTGGTGAGGATCTACTGCTTCCATGTCACAGAAATTCTGTAGGCCCATCTTCCTAAGTTCCTTAATCAAAACCCTGCCTCTGGAGTCCTGCAGACCATCCGCCGAATAATCCTCACAATCACACATAAAGGGATTAACCACAGTACTAAGCCTTCCCAATTTAGCAATAAAATCTCCAGACACAATAGCACAAAATTCCAACCCCACCTCCTCCATTCTGCATTTCAAAACCTGAAGAACGGAGAATAGGGCCCCAATTTGGCACCCCACATCCCACACAGCATTCTAAAAGTTTACGAGCAGAATATTAAAATTATTGGAAAAAATTACCCATACCAGCATTATACCCTGGTGGTTGCAATTGATTTGAAATGCACCCACTATCTTAGAGAGGCGAATTAGGGTAACCAGGCCACCTTTTGAGCGGCCACCAAGAGAGTGCACAGCTGGAATTGCAAATCTGTCATACCCATCCCACACAGCCATCCCATCCAACCAGGTTTCCTGAAGCATGATAACATCATAGTTAACCACACAACTAACTCACGCCTGATCAGATAGCTTGGCATCATACCCCGCAATATTCCATGAGATAAGATTGCACTGAGGAGGCACCTCTTCCCGCATAATCAGGGTCTCGGTGCATTGTCAATCCACCCCTTCCAAATCTAGATTACTGTTGGTAACAGATCTTCTGCTAGTTGCCTGCAGGATATTCTGACCTAGGGGGGGATTCCTGCCAATACCAAGAGAAACTTCAACACTGAATCGCATGTGATCATAGAAATAACCCAAAGGGACCATACCTATTGTGCCTGCTCTTAAAACAGCAGGACTATAAGTAGAAAGGAGCCTTTGGGTCAGGCCAGAATAACTAGCATTTATAACAATACAGTCTTCATTCCCCACCTTATTTTTGGGCCCGACCCAACCAATTCTTTGAGCAAACAGAATGTCCTTAAAATCCTTACATGAAAAATCGCAATTCTTACTCAACCAATATCCAGCCTTTTTTAAGAGTTGTGCCGTAGACTCAGTTACCCCAGGAGCAAGAGGAGGCACATTTGTCAACACCACCACATAGGGGGCACAAGCTGGGGGGAGATCCAAGCAAGCCAACGAAGGCCTGACCGTCATCAGGTTCTGATTATGCTTCCCATCCAGCTGTTGGCAGATCCCCCCCAACTGCCACAGATTCAGGATCAGGCTGCCTACTGCAACTAGACCTATTAACGGCCCTTCCACCCATTGATAGGGAAGTCGGTGGAGCCGGAGCAATCTCAACACAAGCACCCTGGCCCCCAGGATTTACAGGATTAACCAATTGCTGAGGTATTTTCCCCACAGGCCCCAGAGACCCTGCAGCTTCCTCCTGCAGGATCAACTCCTCACTAGAATGGGATTGCCTAGTCGGGGCCACACATCCACCTACACAATGCCTCCCTTGACTTTCTTGCTCGCATAACCGAGAAACTGCTTTTTCTATGGCCAATAATTTCGCCACAACAGGAGACAAGATACCCTGGACCATTTCCTGAAATTTTGACAATAAAATAGTTACATCACAACCCAAATGCTGGCAAAGTGCAGAGTCACTGCTCATCCCGTCAGGGAGCTCCAAGAGAGATGTTTTCGATTTGGGTATCGTTTTCTTTAAAACCTTTTTTTCTTCGAGGGAGGGCTACATTTATCCAAGGGGCAGACCGGGGGAGAGGATAATAAAAGTATTTTGCTTCTCCTAGAAAGTCCTTGACCACCAGAGCCCTCTATTGTTGGCCATGACAGTTTCTGAAGCCTACATGCATCCTTTTACACCCAGTGACTCCTTCCATTTGATTTGATGTACCCATGCAAATCCAACTTAACGGCAAGCAGGAAAATTTTTAAACAAAATAGGGGTGAATGTTGTTACTACTGACCAACAAATGGTCAGCCATAGGGCCAAGGGGGTAGCTCCTCCAGGTGTTGATGGGTGCAAGACGGGCTTGCCCTTGGCTTTGCCCAGGTACGTCCTGTGCGGTGGGACCTCTGATGTTTTTATGTAGTGCTAGTAGCCTGCAACAGGTGCTGATGATGGTGTGAACTGCTTCCTAGGCCCCTGGGCTTGCTGGGACACGTAGTCCCCAACAAAAGTTTCTACCATGTGGCAGGACCTCCAATGGCACCATATAGCGATAGTAGTCTGAAACAGGTACTAAAAATGGTGTGATCCTCCTACTGGGCCCCTAGGCCTGCTGGGACATGTAGACCCAAACAAATTTTCTTCAGCGTGGTGGGACCACCAAGGGCACTATATTGCACTAGTAGCCTGCAACAGGTACTGATGATGGTGTGAGCCATGTGCTGGGACACATAGGCCCTCATTACGTCCCTGGCGGTTGGTGGAGAAGAGGTGGTCTTACCGTCCACAGGCTGGCAGTAAAAACAATTTGAATCATGACCATGGCGGTTACCACCATGGTCATCCGCCACTTCTCCGAACCGACCGCCAGGGCGGAGACTACCGCCAGGCTGGAGACTTGGGTCTCCAGCCCGGCGTCCATCACAAGACCGCCGGCGGTATCATGACCCGGCTGACCACCATGGATTTCATGGGGTTGGGAACCGCCATGAAATCCATGGCGGTAAGCACGATCACTACCAGGGAATCCCTTCCCTGGCACTGATAGGGGTCTCCCCCACCCCCCAACCCCACCCCGAGTCCTTCCCCGACACCCCCCACCACCCTGCCACCCCCCAAAGGTGGCAGGACCCCCCTCCCCACCCCTACCCCCAACATCACTACACTGACAGACACCCGACACGCATGCAGACACCACCAACACACATATCTGCACACACACGAATAAACATGCCAACAGACATACACACAGTCATACACGCACACCCACATTCAGACATACACGCACACATCCATACAGACATACATACAGGCAGACACGCACACATTTCCAAACACACTACACCCCGCATGCATACACACACTCACACCCCCCTTCTTCATACTCACACCCCCATGCATGCACACAACACACAACACCCCCCTCCCCTAACGGACGATCAACTTACCTGGTCCGTTGATCCTCCGGGAGGGGACGGGATCCATGGGGGCTGCTCTGCCGCCAGCACCCCGTCAACAGAACACCGCCACGCCGAATCACGGCGGTGTTCTGTTGACGGGGCGGTGGAGGTGGAGCAACCTCCACTTCACCGCCGACCGCCAGTATGGCTGCTGGCGGCTCTCCGTCCGGAAAAGGACGGAGGGCTGCCAGCAGTCATAATTCGCTGAGCGGAAAACCGCCACCACTGGCGGTCTTCAGCATGGCTGTCCCTCAGCGGTATTGTGAAAAGACGGCCGAGGTTGAAATGACCCCCATAGTCCCTAAGAAATGTTTCTAGGTTTTAGTGAAGGGCTTCAAGAACTAGTCTTGTACCTATTCACCCTACTTTCTCTATCCACTTTGCCTTCCTCTCTCTGCATCGGCCCCTCCCCTCATCACTTGCATTTTCCTTCGCATGGTTTCCCACTCTGCATCTCTGTCCTTTATCATCAATCTCATTGCTATTGTTGGTGTTTCCTACTCTGTGCCTCTTTCACTGTCCAATTAATCTCTCTCTGCACATCGGTCGCTGCTGTCTGGCCTCACTTTTCATCCTTGTGCATAACATACCCTGGTGGCTGTGCACCTTGCATAAAATATATTCCAAAAAACTGCCAGAGCTGCTATAAAAAATGAACAGAGATATTACTTTGTACATACAAGTGAATAGAATTACAAATCAGTATCATACAGGAGTTGCACTCAGAACCTAGTAAATTATCACAACACTTGATATTAGTTTTTACAACATAAAAAGCAAGCAAATATACATTATTCATTCGTTGGAACTTTGCCTTTGCCCTCGCGGTTGACAGCCGGATACAAGGGGGGCGGGGCCAGCCCTTGAAAGCACGTATAGCGCGTTTCTGCCTCCCACGGCACGGGACTCAGTTGTTGGAACTTTGCCTTTGCCCTCGGGAGACCCGCTTGACACCCGGATACAAGGGGGGGTGGGGCCTGCCCTTGAAAGCGCATATAGCGCGTTGCTGCCACCCGCAGCGGGGATTAATTTGTTGGAACTTTGCCTTTGCCCTCGGGGGACGCGCTTGACAGCCGGATACAAGGGGGGCGGGGCCTGCCCTTGAAAGCGCATATATCGCATTGCTGCCTCCTGCGGCGCGGTATTCATTTGCTGGAACTTTGCCTTTGCCCTCGGGGGACGCGCTTGACAGCCGGATACAAGGGGGGCGGGGCCTGCCCTTGAAAGCGTGTATAGCGCGTTGCTGCCTCCCGCGGCGCGGGGCGCGTCCGGGTGAAGCCCGGGCCAAGGGCGGGCCCGTTAGAGGCTGGGCTGGGCCACCCCTCTTTCATCTTCCTGTGGATGGTGACCATTTAACTTTGCCAAAATTTAGAGTATATTTGGAGTTCTATAGTTGGTGTGTCTGTGATCTAAATTGTATCTCTATTTTTTGCTACGTTTGTTGTTTCTGTTGTGTGAAATTCCTCTATTGAGAAATGGGCAGGGAAAGAGCTCCAATAACAGGCACATTGGGGGGTGGCGGTGGTAGACAGGGTAGTGGCACCACCACATTGGACTCCTTCCTCGCAAGAGCTGTTGGGGTTGTAACAAAGGAAATCGATTTGGCAGAGAGGAGGTTATCCATGGAATTGGAGGATTGGCGTCAGGCCCCAGTAGATAGTGTTCCTCCGGAGGGCGTGGATGTGGAGATGGCCCATCCGGGGGGGTGACCAATGTGGTGCTATGGCTTATTGCTGAGCCTGTTCAGGCTGAGCCAATGGAGACAATAGTCTTCCAGTCTGCTTGAATGCCCACAGTCTGAGACTTGTTGATGCTCCCTTGCTGGTGTTTTGTAATTTTTACATGGTTTGGCGTGGTGCAAATAGCTCTACACTTATTTTGGACCTCGTACCCGGGGGTGAGGGAGTTTTTAATTGTGATGTTATCATCTCCATATAATCTAGACTGCATGAAATTGCAACTCACACCCTTCTATTGTAAATGGCCTATTGTCTCTACAAGCGAGAATCCTTTCTGCATATAACTCTAAGATTCAGTTTAAAACCAATATATCTCCCCTGCAGAGGTTCTTCCTCATGGCTGCCTCATGTTCATTGGCTGGAGATCATATGGAATCCTGTATCAAGCAGTAGACTAAGCTCCATTTTTTGCTTATCCCAAGGGCCTATCAATGGCTCTATTGCCATCCCTACCAACCATCCACTGATATATTCTTCCCAGTTTCATCCAGCCAGCTCAGAAGCAGGGTTATCTGCTGCTGAAATTCTACTGAATCTTTCTTCCAGTGACCTTACCATCCTACCCCAAGGAAACCTGACATCTCCCTCGACTAGCATTAATATAGAGGTATCATTAGTCTTTTATAGAGAAGAGTGACATTATTATGATTCAAGAAACATGGGAAATTGCATCATCTTATAAGCAAGGCTTTAAAAACTTTTATGTTAAAGCACGAACGTCCAAGGCTGGTAGATTTTTTGGGGGTCTTCAGACCCCTGCTTAATAACCTTCTCTAAGGTTGCTATGTAGAGGTTGGAACTCTGTGCTGCCATGTGAGAGCTAGCAATGAAGAACAATGAGGTGCCCCACTTTCAGAAGTAATTTGTATTAGAGCCACATTGATTACATCTTTGTAGACTTAAATTCCTAGGAATGTCTTATTGTCATGGAAGTCCTGCCACGGTTTGAGAGTGATCAGCTCCTCCTGTTTCTTACTCTCAGGGGCAAGCTAGGCAAAATGGGCTGGCAACAATGCTTGCTTTGCAGGGATTTAACGATCACCAACAATCGAAGGAAGGTAAGGTGGGACAGCATTGTGAATAATGAGGGCATCTACGTTCAATAATACCAAGGCTTGGCTCCCATCCTGCTCAACTTAGCAGAGACTGTGTTTGTATACCACAAAATAATGGACGTCCATGCCAAGTGTTTTGAGGAATTGAGAAATCCCTAAACCTCCTCTTAAAAGGAGTTTCCCCCAGGTCACAGACCCTAGGTTGTATGAGAGGGATTGCAGGGTAGCAAAGTGCCATGTAATTAATGCCCTTAAATGTGGCTCCTCTCAAGATATTTAGTTAGCTAGAGCCACTTATAAATTTGTTCAAAAGAAAGCAAAAATAAACTGGGATACAGCTATCAAGTGCATCCTGATCAACGCTCGTTCCGTCCACAAGCACGCCGTTGAACTTTGGGACCTCCTGGACTCCACAGCCCCGGACGTCGCCTTCATCACGGAGACATGGATGAACGCCTCCTCTGCTCCAGACATCGCTACCGCCATCCCCGAAGGCTACAAGATCTCCAGAAAAGACCGCACCAACCAAGTAGGAGGAGGTGTCGCCATCATCTTCAAAGACTCCATCAGCGTCACCACCTCCACCGAAGACCCCCCCCTCGCCGCTGAACACCTGCATTTTCAGATTCGCACCGACCCAAGGACCACCCTCAGAGGATCCCTCGTCTACCGTCCTCCCGGACCTCGCGCCTCTTTCAGCGACGCCATCGCTGACTTCATCTCCCCGCACGCCCTCGCCTCACCGGACTACATCCTCCTAGGCGACCTCAACTTCCATCTGGAACAAAACAACGACCCCAACACCACCACCCTGCTCGACAACCTCGCCAACCTCGGCCTCAAACAACTGGTGAACACCGCCACCCACATCGCCGGATTCACGCTCGACCCTATCTTCTCCGCCAGCAAACACGTCTTCTTCAGCCACACCTCTGCCCTACACTGGACCGACCACAGCTGCGTCCACTTCACATTCCGACGCGAGACCTCCCACCTCCGCACTCAACCCATCCCTCATCGACAGTGGAACAAGATCCCTGAAGAGCAACTCTTCTCCGCTCTCGCCGCCAACCAACCCACCCTCACCACCGACCCCAACGACGCAGCTCTCAACCTCACAAACTGGATCTCCAACTGCGCTGACAACCTTTCTCCCCTCAAACGCACGCATCGACAGACCAACACCAAAAAACCTCTCTGGTTCTCTGACACCCTCAAAGAATCAAAGAAAACTTGTCGTACCCTTGAGAAGGCCTGGCGCAAGGACCACACCGCTGACAACATGACCGCCCTCAAGAACGCTACACGCGAACACCACCACCTGATCCGCACTGCCAAAAGGAACTTTTTCACCGACAGACTAGACAAAAACAGCCACAACAGCAGAGAACTCTTCAGCATCGTCAAAGAGTTCTCCAACCCCAGCGCCAGCGCCAACGCCGTCACGCCCTCACAGGATTTGTGCGAATCCCTCGCCACTTTCTTCCATCGCAAGATCAGCGACCTCCACGACAGCTTCGGACACCAGACCCAACCATACACCACTGAACCCGCTTCCCCGGACATCACCCTCAACAACTGGACCCACATCAACACGGAAGAAACCATATCCATCATGAACTCTATCCACTCCGGCGCCCCTTCGGACCCCTGCCCGCACTTCATCTTTAACAAAGCCGACGACATCATCGCCCCGCACCTCCAGACCGTCATCAACTCTTCTTTTTCTTCTGCTACCTTCCCCGAATGCTGGAAGCACGCTGAAGTCAACGCCCTACTAAAGAAACCTACGGCTGACCCAAGCGACCTGAAAAACTTCCGCCCCATCTCTCTTCTACCTTTCCCAGCCAAGGTAATAGAAAAGACCGTCAACAAACAGCTGACCACCTTCCTGGAAGACAACAACCTGCTCGACCCTTCACAAACCGGATTCCGAACCAACCACAGCACGGAAACCGCCCTCATCTCAGTCACAGACGACATCAGAACCCTGATGGACAACGGTGAAACAGTCGCCCTCATTCTCCTCGACCTCTCGGCTGCCTTTGACACCGTCTGTCACCGCACCCTAATCACCCGCCTACGCTCCACCGGGATCCAAGGCCAGGCCCTGGACTGGATCGCCTCCTTCCTCGCTAACCGCTCCCAAAGAGTTTACCTCCCTCCGTTTCGCTCAGAACCCACCAAGATCATCTGCGGCGTACCTCAAGGCTCATCGCTCAGCCCGACACTCTTCAATGTCTACATGAGCCCCCTCGCCGACATCGTACGCAAGCACGACATCATCATCACCTCCTACGCCGACGACACCCAACTTGTACTCTCCTTCACCAAGGACCCCGCCAGCGCCAAGACCAACCTACAAGAGGGTATGAAGGACGTCGCAGATTGGATGAGGCTCAGCCGCCTAAAGCTGAACTCTGAAAAAACGGAAGTCCTCATCCTCGGCAACACCCCGTCCGCCTGGGACGACTCCTGGTGGCCCATGGCCCTCGGCACCGCACCGACCCCCGCAGACCACGCCCGCAACCTCGGCTTCATCTTGGACCCTCTTCTCACCATGACCAAGCAAGTCAACGCCGTGTCCTCCGCCTGCTTCCTCACTCTCTGCATGCTCCGTAAGATCTTCCGCTGGATCCCCGCCGACACCAGAAAAACCGTGACCCACGCCCTCGTCACGAGCCGCCTGGACTACGGCAACACCCTCTACACCGGGACCACAGCCAAACTCCAAAACCGCCTGCAACGCATCCAAAACGCCTCGGCCCGCCTCATCCTCGACGTACCCCGCAACAGCCACATCTCCGCACACCTGAGACACCTGCATTGGCTCCCAGTCAGCTAAAGGATCACCTTCCGTCTTCTCACCCACGCACACAAAGCCCTCCACAACAAGGGACCGGAATACCTCAACAGACGCCTCAGCTTCTACGTCCCCACCCGCCCCCTCCGCTCCGCTGGCCTCGCACTTGCTGCCGTCCCTCGCACCCGCCGCTCCACGGCGGGTGGGAGATCTTTCTTCTTCCTGGCGGCCAAGACCTGGAACTCCCTCCCCACCAGCCTCAGGACCACCCAGGACCACTCCGCTTTCCGGAGACTCCTAAAGACTTGGCTGTTCGAGCAGCGATAACCCCCCCTTTCCCCCCTAGCGCCTTGAGACCCGCACGGGTGAGTAGCGCGCTTTATAAATGTTAATGATTTGATTTGATTTGATTTGGAATGACATTCTAAACGCTGCTTGATCTGGGAACCAGGTAGCTTTTTGGCACATGATATCCTAAAACAACCAGAATGAGACCAGAAACTAATATCCTCCCGCAAGATTAGGTTAACCACTTGCACCCACTTTACAGCAAACCCACGGCTACTTCTCCTTCTCATATCTTGGATCCTGATGAGCTGGGAAATGATTCACCAATAACATCCTACTTGATTTTTCAGGAACTAGAAATTGTAGGCTTTTCAGTGCAGCAGAATCAAAAACTGCCATTTCTTCAAAGAAAGTGAGTAAGGCTGGGCCAGCTAGAATCCATGTAGATTTATTTATATCAGAACCTGTTATTTGGGAACCTTCTTTAACCTGCGTCACCAATGCAATCATGGCAGGTGCTGAAGTACCTAGAAAGGTGCAGAGATTATTCCCATCTTTAAGAAAAGCCTTAAATCTGATCCAATGAACTACCATCCAATAAGTCTCATTGATTCTAGTCAAGAAATATTTTGCAAACTAATTTTAGACTGTGTCCTAACCTGGATTGATGAATATAAGATTCTGTTTCAGTTCCAGCCAGCATTTCACTCTAAAACAAGAACTGTTAATCAGGTTTTTCGATTCCAACTCATCAGATGGAAATAGATTAGCATTGACATTAACAGGGGTAGCCTTTAAGTTGCTTTTGTCAACCTAAAAGTGGCATTTGATATGGTCCCCTGAGATAGAGTCTGGTGTACTGTTAGGGGTCTAGGGCTCCGTAGCCATCTCCTAGATATTATAATATGTCTTCCTTGTGACAAATTTGTGCACATTTGTTGGGGAGTTTACAGGGAAATTACTGACCATATTAAAGTTGTCAGGGAGTTAGGCAAGGCTATGTCCTTGCTCCAACAATGTTCCTTCTTTGTATTAATGGTTGTGTACATTTCCTTTTAAACTGGGGCAATGACTCCCCAGTACTTGGGAATATAAAATGATCAGCCCTGATGTTCGCAGACAATACTTTATTAGTATCTAAAACGTCGAATGGAATTGAGCCCCTCAAACTTGTTTGTTTCAACTATGGCCTGACCATTAACATAAGCAAAACAAAGTTTATGGCACTTGACCAGCATAGAAGATTCAGTGGGGCTATAAAAGCTGGAGAGAGTGCTAGAAATTGATTATCTGGAAATCCGTTTATCTAGCTCCAACTCATGTACTAGCCATTTTACAAAGAGTACGCTCTTGCTGAACCACAGTGCAGCTGTAACTCTAAGATTGGCAAATAATGCCTTCCTCCATTCCATTTCTCCCCCTCTTGAAGGTTGGAGAGCCCAAGCAGTAGCGGCTGCAGTTTGTGGCGCCAAACTTTATGGGTATATGAACACTGATGCACTGTGGGTAGCAGAGAACACATTTTTGAGGGCGGCTCCTAATCTCTTCCAAAACACTCCTTTAGTCTTTAAACAAGAACTAGGCAATCAGTCTATTATCCCCAAAGTATATTACAAACCAATATTGTACTGGTTGAAGGATTTGTTCTACCACCAAGCTGAAACCTTATAGTGTGAGTCTTAGAGATATCTTGTACACACGAAAGGGATTGGTGACTCTACCATGGCTGAAGTATGTGAATCAGGCTCTAGACTCAATGGGTGTTTCAGACTGTTGGACAGATCCAACTGTTATCTCATCCATCTCTGTTAAAAAGATGAAGTCCCTTTTCAGGGAGAATGAAGAGAGGACGCTGACCCAACAATCAGTTCAGGGACCTTTTACCAAAAGACTTCAAGAGAAAAAGAAATACTGTACTTTTGAGTTGTACATGGAAAGGATTGATCCCCCTTTCACAGAAGCCCTTTATATAAGGTTAGGTTAGGTCTCCTCCCTCTTGCTACTTTTACTGCCAAATGGAAGGGTCCCTTGAGGTGTAGTAAACTTTGCCCTGCTTGTAGTGGAAGCGATTAAAACAGATTTTTGTTTTCCAAGTTATCCTAAGCAGTGCAGGCGCTGGATTGTACCCTTATATTGTACTCTGGAAATACACCAGTACACGGCTGCTTTGAAAATCTGTGCGGCTGGTACCACTCCTTTTATTGTTTTTTCAATTTCTAAATATTTGGAAAGTGTCTGCCCTATACAGTCTAAGGTCATCTCTCATTTCGCCCCCATAGAGTCAGATCAGATCCAATCAATTCATCCACTGGATCTTTGACTGACAGTCCCAAGTTAAGAGAAACTGAATCTCTCTTCTAGAATGCTTAGAATGTAAGGTTAATGTTCCTAGGGAACAAACCAACTCTTAGCCTTTCATTGACAGTCCCATATTTATAGCTTTCATGTATATATTAACCACTATATTGTTGTTATAGATTTGTTTTATTATCGATTCGAATTTTATATTGTACTTGCTATGCAGTTTTATTGATTTTTAAATTATTTCTTGCGTCGTTCCATGCACAGGCTTATATAACGCATTCTAACATATTGTTTCTAAACACCTTTGTGCTGTTGTGTCCAGGCCTGTACATTGTATTACTGATTGTGTTGCTTTTATGGTTTTTGACAGGAATAAAGTGTATATATGAATTAAATGCCTGAAACCTAATTGGAACAGTATTGAGATATTATAACCTTCCCTGAAATGCCTTTGTTTGACGACCAACCCATTCAAACAATGCCAGATCACGGAAACAAAGTCAGTGGATGAAATGGGCTGACAAAGTGTGCCACATTATTCCACATAATTTGCAGTGTTTTACCACATAAGTTAGTCAATCATGACACTTAATTTGATCCTTCCCTGCCTCATAATTCCAGTAGCTCTGGGTTAAGTGCAGCATAATCAAGTGGCCTTCTATTGAGCCATGGCATAATAAACTATAGCAGGGAACAAAATGAAAAGGTGTTGATTCTATAATATGTAGAGTTTATTTGGTAGTGTTACAATTAAGTATGGCACTATCTAACACAGTCTGGAAAAAGTGAAGGGTGTGGGGAGTAACACAGAAGGAGATCTTTGAAGGTAGAGTTTGGGATTAGGGGATAAAAGCATGATAGGATTACAGTGAGAATGCATTTAGCACCTGAGAGTAGTTTATTAGCAGGGACTTGTAACTTGAGAGAAACATATGGAAGCATTTTGCAGCAAGAGATCGAGATGGCAGAAAGAACGAGTATTTTATTCGACCACTGGCACGTGTCAGGAGTGAAACACCATTCTTGGCGAGTGGTAATAATACCTGAGAAAATTAATTGTTGGCTATAATGGGGAGGATCTCTCCTGAATAATAGGCTGCAGATGTTCGGCTGTGAATTACCCCTTTAAGTAATCTATTTTCCTAAATGCTGTTACTAATAGCAGTACACAGATTTTAGTCAATAACATGTGCAGTGACCATAGCCAAGATACAAAGCTCTGTGCCCTTCTAAACCTTCAATGAGTTAGTCAATGCTGTAAACCCAGGTTTCTCCATCCGCAGGGTACATGTATTTACTAAATGCCTCTCTTCCTTCCTCACAGTGCATTTCAGTCCATACTTACTCTTGTTTTGACCAGCGGGAGAAGATGCAAGGAAGGAGAGTCTGCGCACTGTACGAGGCATGAGTTATCTCTGTGGGTATCAAGAAGGAAGAAATGGGGACACAGACTGCACCCCGACACAAAGTCACTATGTATATTAGTCACATGCAAGCAGAGATAAGGAAAGCCTAGGAAGCTGGGTGGGAGTAACTACTTATTATCCAGCAGAAAAATATATTAGTATACTAAATTTGGGCCAAGTAAAGAAGTGAATTTCCACATGAAATAGACAGAATTATCAAGTGAATGGCACCATCAGTGTAAGCTCATCCAGTAATCTTCATGGCCCCCAATCTTATGTTCCACAAATATCACCCTTGAATACCCAAGACATTCCATTAAAACAGTGTTAAAATTGTTATATATATATGTGTGTATATATATATATATATAGGCAAAGAAAAGATAAATATAATACTCGCACACTCGGATTTCAGGAACAAAAAAAGATCAGTTTAATCTACACAACGCGTTTCGACTGACACAGCAGCCTTGGTCACGTGATAAACATCACCACTAAAATACCATTTAAATACCCTGTTAGCATAGACATAGAAATAGGACATCTAAAATGTGCAACCAATAACAACACACACTACTTTGCAGATGTTACCATAATAATACTTTTAGTACTTAGATCAGTTCATGCCCCTATATAATACCAGATATAATTCAGATATAATTATTAAATTACAAATCATTTCCCCCAATATTATTAATAAAATTAATAAATTAGTATTATCAGTTTTTAATGAAAATTCATTGTTGAATTTAAAAGGGGAAATAACCAAGTTAAATAACAGTGTTCTATCTATTAAAATTCATATTTCTTTGTTCTAGACCATAATGTCTGTAAAAATATTTATCATTTTAAAAAAATAGAGAGATGGTAAAATATATACACTGCAAATATATCATCATAAGCTTATTAAAGGCTAAAAGTCATCAACAGTACTAATTTTAACAATCAAATCTGAAAATCTGCAAAGTTAACCACCCATTAATAACGTGAAAAACACTGGAGAATGAATATAAACAAGCGGGTAAAGTTTGATACTTCTTCGTCCGACCATATTATCTAAAAGAGATATCCGAAAATTAGAGTCAAAATTAGAACAGTAACTGAAAATTTAAACATCAAATTAATATTGGAATATAAACTTGACACTCATAATACATATCACATAGTTGACCAAGGTACTTGATCTAAAACCTATAAATTAATTCTATATATAATAAAATTAAATCTCTGTACAGTCAACTCATTATAAATATTATGGTAAAAAGAATTTTCCAATCGGTAAAAAGTCTCATCAAGATAAATTAATAGTTATCATATAGGTGAGTATTTAATTCCTCCCCCATATTCAAACCAATTGTAGTCTTAGTCTCTAATTCTAAGATATATACTGACTCTTTTTTCCTCAACACTAATTCTCTGTTCCCTCCCCTATGATGTGGAGGAACATGTTCAATACCAAAATAGGATAATTTGGTACAGTCAGAGTTGTGTTTTTCTTTGAAATGCTCTGCTACCGGATAATGTTCGTCATTAGATGTAATTGCACACATGTGTTCTAAAATCCGTTTCTTAACACCATGTTTGGTGCTGCCAATATACCATTGTAAGCAAGGACATTCCAATACATAGATTACAAAGGGGGTACTGCATGTTATAAATTGATTAATCTGTCTGACTTTTCCAGGTTTGCATGTGGCATATTGCTTCCGCATAGTGCTGTAGCGACATGCTTTACAATGGCCACATGGGAAAAAGCCTTGCAAATTGTGTTGTCTCAGTTGTGGAGTAGAAGTGATATCATTAGACCTCAAAATGTCATGTAAACTACGTCCTCTTCTATAGGTAATCTGAGGTCTCTTTTGTATATTACTTCCAATAACGGGATCACTTTTCAAAATATTCCAATTCTTTGAAATTATGTTCTTGATCTGTCTTGTATCCTCATTATATGTCATGATGAGTCTAGTCCCATCATTATCATCTGCCTTTTGTTTGGTTATATTATCAAAAAGGGTATCCGATCTTTTTATCTCCTTAGTCTTATCGATTGCTCTCTTAATTACCCATTCTGGATATCCTCGCTGTTTAAATCTCATAGTTATCTCCCTTTGTTCAACCTGAAAAGCTTCGTCAGTACTACTTATTCTTTTAGCTCTTAGTAGTTCGCCAAAGGGGATACTCCATTTTAAACTATCCGGATGACCACTAGAGGCATGTAATAAGCTGTTGCCCGCCGTGTGTTTCCGGAACAGTTCAGTAGTAATATTCTGTTCCCTAATCTTTACCATAGTATCTAAAAATTCAATGGAGGAGCTGCTCACATTACAGGTCAAACCAATATTCAGATCATTCCTGTTCAACTTATCTACTAACTGTATAGCCTCTTTTCTGGTTCCTTTCCAAATAATGAAAAGGTCATCGATATATCTTAACCAGAGAATTGCCTGATTCGCTTCTGGATATAGTTCATCATCTTTGAAAACAGTCTCTTCCCACCAACCAAGAAAAAGACAGGCAAAACTTGGAGCAAAACATGTGCCCATAGCAGTCCCGAGGGTCTGTTGGTAAAGTACCCCATTGAACAAGAAAAAGTTATTGGTTAAACAATAGCTTATCATATCAATTACCATCTCAGTATGGGCCAAATACTTCAATGACCTTGTGTGTAGAAAATGTTTACATGCATTAATGCCCTTGTCGTGATCTATAATGGTATAGAGGGAGTTAACATCCATAGTCAACAACAAGAAATCATCTTCCCATAGGATACCCTCCAATTTACCTAGAAAATCCTTTGTATCACGAACGTATGAGGGTAAATTCACAACAAATTCTCTCAGAAAATGATCCACATATTTGGAAACATTTTCAAGTACGCTACCACAAGACGATACAATAGGGCGTCCCGGGGGATTGATTTCATTTTTGTGGATTTTGGGTAAGATATACAAAACAGGCAATTTGGGAAAATCTCTCTTCAGAAAGCAATACTCCTCCCATACCAATAGACCTTTGTCTTTCCATTCCATCAATAACTGCCAAATTCCGGTAACACTGTTGACATATGCCTCTTTGGTAGTAACCTTATAGAACTGTGTATTGTTGAGTTGACGCATAGCCTCCTCAATATACTTGTGTTTATCCATGAGTACTATATTACCACCTTTATCAGCGGGACAAACAACTGTGTCCTTATCATCAACCAATTTTGTAATAAACAATCTCTGTGTTGATGTAAGATTCTGATTATATCTATATATGTGTGTGTGTGTAACCCATGCACCACTGCTTATGCCCATACATTTTTCCCCCACCCATGCCATTTACTTATTCACAAGGGAAGTTTTTTTTTTTAAGGTACAGATGTTTAATTTATTTTCAACTTTCTCCAACTCAAAATAGCACTCAGTACACTTTGAGCAGAAGGACAATAAATTTCATATTTTATGTGGGAGACAGAAAAAATATGAATTGTATTCTAGGGACATGTGCATGTTCCCCTCTTTCTTCTGCAAATGTATGGTTTAAGCAGTCCCACAAACATCTGACATGCATCCTTGCCATTGCGTGGAAGGGGGGTTCGGGCCAGGGGCAGCAGCCTCCGGCAGGTGGCTCTACACAGAGCAGACATGCTGCTGTCTGTCCTGGAGTGGACTGGAATGTTACAACAAAAGATAGCGAGAGTCTGACAGCACGTGTGCCTCCAACAGCCAGCTGCAGCACTGTGCTCGTAATGAACGAGCATGCTTCCAATGGCCAGCTGCGGCACTATGCTCGTACTGCTCAAGCATGCTTCTTGAAGGATTCCATCAAATTAAATGATGTGCATGGCGACAAATGGCTTTATCATGGAACGCACTACTTTTGTATTTGTTCCTGGCCCTGTCATGTTTTTTTTTTTTATAGCTAAACCATAAATCTGGAAAATAGTGCTTTAGTAATGGAAGTGCGTACACAATGCTCATTATTTTCCCAAATAGAAATTTACCTTTAATGTACAAGTATGTATTTAAAGTATGTTTTACATTTTTTTTTTTAGGATGAATCACAAAAAATAGTTTTTTTACTGGTATTGAATAACATCTTTATGATTTCCAATATTTTTGTTTGTCAAGCGGTGACCTATATGAATAAATACTAAACGTATCTCTCAGAAGGTGGGTGTTCCAACTGCCTTCTGCTCTGCATACTCTAGAGCCAGTTCTCTGCCCCTTAGTTACTGCCTACCATACATTCCCAGACACCGACTCAGGTATCACAATTGTAGAAATAGTTTCTTTAAAAACATAGTATCACTGTAGTTCTTATTTTAGGAAAGTGAGCTAAAGTTAGATTACAGTTGCCACAAGGAAATATGACATCTGACTGTACCAAGGGAAAGGTGCAACCTTGCCCACACCCTTACCTAAACTGCCCCCTTCCTTGTAGTGTCTAAAGAATCATGGGGGACAAAAGGTGAAAGCAAGACAGTGGGTATGAGGCTTGTTACACGTCTCCAAGACTGACAGTCAGTGAAAAAATATTTAAAGACAGATTTTGTGCTCAGTATAAAACTATACTATTTGAAGCAGGGCAGCTATAAAGCAGGTGCTGTGCTGATAAGATGCAATAAACTAAGGGAAAAACTTGAACACACAACCACAGTGTAATACCAGCAAGAAAGAAAAAAAATAATCCCACCAAATGAACAGAAAAACAAGCAAAACATAAAGATACAGTACTTGGCTGGTGCTCCGTGGGAGACAGCAAAAGTCAAAAAGGAGTAACAAAGACGAAGGATTGACCATTAGCAAGCAAGACTTTTTTTAAAGACACTGACATAGACCAATGAAACGCAATGGTTGGACTTGAAGCCCACAAAGTATGTACAGCAGGTCTCCTCCTTATGAACACACACAGCTTTATTGTCACAAAAGCGCAATTAGTCTTTACTCTCAATCTACAAGTTGACACACATGATTGACAAGTTTTCTCAAAATAACACACTGTCCCCAAAGCGCCCCTTCTAGCCAACACTGCAGGCTGGAGGGAGGCATGGATTTCGGTGCCAGTTCCCACTTCAAGTTGCAATTGTAGCAAAATAAGCCAGTGGAGAAACTGGGCATCACGCTACCTTTTCTGGCTTCCTTAATACAAAGCATCGAGAAACCAGAGGAGTGTGGTTTCTGTAGGAACAAATCTGGGATGTCTTTATCCTGAGTGATGTTGCTGCACCCAGTCAGCAGAATCAATGTAGGTCCAAAGGCAGACTCAGCACCAGCAACTAATTTGAGGTATTGCAGCAAGGGTACTAAAGGTAAGGAAAAACATTCATGCAGCTTACCGCCATGGTGACGGCCGCCAACATACCGCTGCGGTGACTAATATCCATTCACCATATTATGACACACACACTGACAGAATACTGCCACATACACAAATCCGCCAGACCAAAGGTCAGTGCTAAAGTGGCGGTACCAACACCCATACCGTTACGCCAACAAAACAACTCCCACTACATCATGACCCACGAATCACCACGGCGGACATTCAATGTCGGTAAACCATTGTCGGTACACACCGGTGCGCTCAGCATGAACATCCAAATACTAAACTGCACAACATTGGCCAATACCAAAAACACATACCTGACACTCGTACACACCCACAGCACTATAAAACACACACCCACATCACCCACAACCCTTTACTAATACAAATTATTGCCACCAGACTGACACCAAGACCACTGCGACAACTAGTCACACACACACCACATACAACCCTCACGCACATCACTACGCACAACCCAACCACAGTACCCAACACCAACACAATTACACACACCACACAATACCCATGTCCCCACAAAGTCACCCCCATTTCACAGATGAGGAGTTGAGGGTCATGGTGGAGGAAATAGTCAGGGTAGAGCCACAGCTGTTTGGAGCACAGGTACAGCAAATATCCATTGCAAGGAAGATGGAGCTATGGTGGAGAATCGTGGACAGGGTGAATGCCGTGAGACAGTATCCAGGAACAAGGGCCGACATCAGGAAGAGGTGGAATGATCTCCGGGGGAAGGTACATTCCATAGCAGCAAGGCACCAGCTCGCCATACAGAGGACTGGTGGTGGACACCCACCTCCTCCCCCCCAGCTCACAGCATGGGAGGAGCAAGTCTTGGCAATACTGCACCCTGAGGGACTCACTGGAGTTGCCGGAGGACTGGACACTGGTGAATCAGTATTCACTACTTATCACCCCCCCATACCTGCATGCCATCACTCCCCCTCACCCTCACTCCCATCATTCCACTCCATCCCACACACTGCACCTACACATATGACTAACCCCAATGCCAAGCCCTGCATGCAATACCAATGCATGGACAGCCCTCCCAGCCCTGCATGGACACCCATCACTAAAGCATGCATGGCGTAGGGGAACTAACAATCCCACAATACATCAACATACACAAACCAAGGTGGCAGGGCAACAGCAATGATAGAGGGGAAGGTAGGGATGTACAATATGTCACAGGCATGAAGCATAATACATCACTAACTTTCCAGGAGGTTCCCCAGCCAATGTCAGTGGAGAGGAGGTGCCACGACAAACCAGTCCCCCAGCAAAAGATGCCCCCAGTGATGACAGTAACTCTGGACTTCAGGATCTGGATCAACAACCTGGCCCATCAGGGACCACTGAACAGTCGGTCACCCCAGCCTACTCACAGTCCTCCACAGAGCCTCCCCCATCAGTAGCCAACACCACAGCATCCATCCAGCATCCCCACACCTCTGTCCCCAGGACAGGTCAATCAGCAGTGTGCCCTCCTGTACAGGAACCACAGTCCACACCTCACACCAAAGACATTCAGGGACCGGGAGCAGTGGCAGTGGACACACCGTTCAGGGGACAGAGGCACACCGGAAGGCCAGCTGTGCGCCAGAGGAAGGACTGGACCAGGGAACCGACTCTCCAGGAGGCACTCACCAAGATCCTGGGTGTCTATCAACAATCCCAGGACACAATGGGCCAGATCCTTGACAACACGCAGGAGAACAAGCGGCTGCAGGAGGAACTCCATCGGGAGATCAAGGAGGACTTGCAGACTCAACACCGCCATGATCTCCATAGCAGGGGCGCTGGCAGACATGGCCAACATCATGAGGGAATCAACAGCACACCAGCGGGCCCATACCACAAGCCAGTCTATTGACCGGCCCACCACCTCTGGTGCAGCCAGTGGGCAGGAGGCTCTGCCACAGAACCCACAGGCCACCAGCACCCCTCCCCCTGCCGAAGGTGAACAATCCAGCAAATGTTCCCTGCGACCCAGATAGAAGCCAGAGACACTTACCAAGACCACCGCCAGCAAATGAGACTCTCCTGATTGTCCCACTTGTGCCCCACCCTGTCACCTTTTCCATTTTGAACTGCCCTTGCTCCTCTTCCTATGGCCCCTTGGACACTGCACCTATGTTACACACAGACTGGAACAATACCCTGGACTTTCCTCTACCATCACCCCATTCCATTGCACTTCACCCTCAATTTTATAGCACTACAATAAACACCCTTGAACACAACTTGACTGATAGTATTTTATGTGTTGAGAATGTGCATTTAGGGTAACAGTCACATCTGGTGAAAATGATATGGACCCTGTCATAGCATACAATTAATGACCTGTAACAGTCTGTAGTAATAACATCAGGACACTGTTGTCATATCACCAACATCTGTAAAATGACAAGCCATAGGTGACAGTAAGTTTAGATGCAAAGGAAGTGAATACCATCATCCCACAGTCACAGATGAAATCAATATTCAGAAGAATGATCAGTTCCACTGTCTCACCTGTGTGTCATTGGAAGTATTGACGTATAACTGATGTTCTGTTGTCCACATCCTCCTACTCTGCCTCCTCATCCTCACTGTCCTTGGGGTCCACTGCTACCACACAGGCATCTCCAGTCTCCTCCTTCTGCAGAAAAGGCACATGTCATCTGAGGGCCAGGTTGTGCAACATGGCACTACTATCTGGCACACCTTCCCGGGTGAGTAGCACAGTGATCCACCTGCCAGATGGAGGCACCTGAACCTGGCCTTCAGGGGGCCGAAGGTCCTTTCATTTATTCTTCTGGTTCACCCATGTGCCTCATTATAATGGTTCTCAGCCCCTGTCCTGGCATTCCTCACAGGGGTCAGGAGCCACGATAGGTTCAAATAGTTAGGGACAAAATGTAGCCTTACACAATCCTATGCAGATAACACCTAAAGGCTTACACTGACATACAGTGGGTGGGAACTCCGCCTCATCTATTAGCCACACCCTGTGCCTCTGTAGTTGGGCCATCACATTTGGGATGCTGCTATTCCTCAGGACACAGGCATCATGCACCAACCCAGGATACTTGGCAGTGATGTGGGAGATGTACTGGTCCACCAGACACACCATTTGCACATTCATGGAGTGGAAACTCTTCTGATTCCTGACCACCTGTTCATTCTGGCGGGGGGAGCAAACGCAATATGTGTCCCTTCAATCACCCCAATAATATTGGGGATATGCCCCATTGCATAGAATTCTGCGTTAACAGTGGCCAAATCTTCCACCTGGGGAAAACAATGTAGTTGCACATGTGCTTCACCAGGGCAGACAAAACCCTTGCCAGCACGATTGAGAACATTGCCTGGGACATTCCTGCTGCCAAACCCACTGTCACTTGGAATGAACCAGTTGCAAGCAAATGGAGCACTGATGGCACTTGCACAAGAGGCGGATTCCAGTGGGATGACGGATGGCTGATCTCAGGTCAGACTCCAATTGGGCACACAGCTCTGTGATTGTGGCCCTGTCCAGTCTTTAGGTGAGTATAATGGGCTTGTCCTCCAGTGTAGCCAGGTTCACAAGGGGTCTGTACATGGGGGTTTGTCTCCTCCTCCTATTCATCCGCAGCGGTAGGTATTTAAGGGACACAAGAGTGAGTAGGCTGTCACAATTTGAACAATGGAACCACCACCTTAGTGAACATACAGCATCAAAGTGATGGGACAGTGGGAATGACAATGTATGTGCAATTTTAGGCAATGGCACAGTTATGGTTTATCTGATCTTTATCCACCACCATGAAATGGCGACCGCCTGTCCTATATCTTGGGACAGGTGGAAGCGATGTAACTCCGCTGACGTTGGGCGTCGTGGCGGAATGCAGTCTTGCACCACCGTGCAATTCCTCATTGGCTAATATGGGGTTCTATGGAGTACAGTGGCCAATGAGGATCAGCGCCGATGGTGACGGTGTACACTGCTGTAGACGTGACTGCCATTTTCTAACCAAATCCTCACTTGTTTCCTGACTTTCCCAAGGATGACACCTACACTGCGTGTGCTGCTGTGACCTGTGCCTGGAACCTACCATGGCCCGTGTGAACGGGGAAAGAGTCCCTACCTTCACTTCAGAGGAGTTGGAGCGACTGGTGGATGGGTTCCTACCCCAGTATGGACTTCTGTATGGGCCTCCAGACCAACAGGTGAGTATACCTATGCATGATGGATGTGGAAAGGATGCATGGAGATGTGTGTGCAAGCATCGTGTCACCGGGGGAGGAATGTCTGGTGGTAGTGTACATGGTGGGCACTGGACGATGTGTGTGCCAATGGTGATGGAAACGGGATTGGTGGGGCATATGTGTGACAGGCTGGATTGTATGTATAAAAGTGTCCTCCTGTCTGCATTCCCTCTGCAGGTCAGTGCCCATCAAAAGAAGGGATTGTGGCATGCCATCGCCAAAGACGTGCGGACCCTGGGGGTCTACAGCAGGCGGAGCACCCACTGCAGGACACCGTAGGAGGACCTGAGACACTGGGCACAGAAGACCGCGGAGGCCCAGCTGGGGATGGCCTCTCAACGATGAAGGGATGCCCGTTGGAACCTGATCCCCCTGATGGCCTGCATACTGGTGGTGCCCTACCCAGAGCTAGATGGGCGATTGAGGGCATCACAACAGCCACAAGGGGGTGAGTACAGTGGACATTACTACAATAATTGGTAGGTGGCATGGGATCCAGGTGCTGCGTGTGAGTTAGTGGGTGCCCCTTAATGACAGGCCAGACACTGTAGCATGATCCAGCTCAAGGGTAATGGGTGTATGTCAAATGCAGGTAACCTAGCTTGTTTGCATTCCATGTCAGTCAGGGCTTTGTGGGTCCCAGGAGGTGTGCAGTTGGCAGTGTTTGGCCCTCATCTTGCTGTGACATCTACCCAGATCAATGGCAGTGCAATACATAATGCTCAATCCTGATCCTTGTGAGTGACGGTGCTGAGTATGCCAACTGTGGTGTTGGTGCAGTAATTGACCCAGTGTTCCCTTTCTCTCCCTCCCCCCCCTTTTATCTTCTCTCATCCTTCCATGTGTGCATTAGCATCATCTGGCAGAGAAGCAGTGGCACTGGGGACAGAGGGAGCTGCACCCCACAGGATCCAGGAAGTACGGTCCACCGATGCCGAGGTGAGGGGAGCACCACGGCAGAGACAGGAGGTGACAACACTGACTCAGATATCTCCTCCGATCGAAGCTCCCTGGTGGTGGTGGACACCTCTGTGACCACCCTAGCTGCAGGTACAGCCGCCACCCCATACCAGCACCGCCCTCCCAGTAGCCCCTCAACGAGTTACCCATGCCCGCTCACCCAGGAGGGTGGGCATCTCCTTTGCCCCCAGGCACCTCAGGCCCTGTCCCAGTGAGCCCTGCTACTCTGAGTGAGGAGGCTATTGACCTCCTGAGATCCATCTCTGTAGGGCAGTCAACCATTGTGAATACCATCCTGGGGCTGGCATCCCAGATGCAGCAATGCAATGCATTCCTGGAGGGCATCCACGGTGGATTGGCGGCCCAACAGAGATCGATTCAGGCTCTGGCCTCCTCTCTGATGGCAGCCGTTGTCACTGTTCCTACCGTCCCCCTTCCAACTACCACTTCCTAGTCTCAGTCTCCTCAACCCCACCCCATCCTATGCACACATACCGACGAGCATGCACACAAGACAACACACAAGTGGCACAGTCAATTACAGGCACTGCACTTCAGCCCACAAGCACTCACGCAAACACAAGACAGTTGCAGACACAACAACAGCCACTGCCTCCACTGTCTCCCCCTCCTCCTCCTCTACCTCCCTCACAGCCATGTCCACACTCACACCTGCATGCACTGCTTCAACATCCACCATCAGCATCACCACACGAAGCAGCACACATACCTCACTTGCAGACACCTACGCAACATCCATACACGCGTCCCCTGTGTCCTCTCCAACCCTGTCCACCCCCGTCCTAAAGGACACAAACTCAGGCACTCAGATACCCAATTCCCATTCGCCTCACATCAGCATACTCCCCATGCAACTGCACCCAAGTCCAGCATATGTACTCCTCCAACAACCACTCCCTCAATCTCCACTCCCATTCCTTCTCCCACCCCACCGTCACTAAGAAACTTTTCCTTTCCCAGATTGACCTCTTCCCTCCCCCTCCATCTCCTGTACTGCCCGTAAGAGCAGGGTCCCAATGACCCAGCCCAGCACCTCAGCAAACAGTCCACGGGGACAATGGAGCCACTTCCTAGTTGTAGAGGCAAGACAGTGAAGGATCCCATTCCCCAGCCAGGAAGGGGAAGGGACCCCGCTCCAACAGCCAGGAAGGGGAAGGATCCCACTCCAACAGCCAGGAAGGGGAAGGATCCCACTCCAACAGCCAGGAAGGAGAAGGATCCCACTCCAACAGCCAGGAAGGGGAAGGAACCCTCACCTCCTGCCAGGACAGGGAAGAAACCCTCACCTTCTGCCATGAAAGTGAAGAAGTCCTCACCTCCAGCTGAGGCACCGCAGCCCTCGTCTCCAACGGAGGCTGCCCAGGAGACACCTTCCACAGCTGAGGCACAGCAGCCCTCACCTCCAAAGGAGGCTGCCCAGGAGGCACCTTCCACAGCTGAGAGACAGCAGCCCTTACCTCCAGCAGAGGCTGGAAGGGTACCACGACCACCAGTGGTCACAGAGCCCTCACCTCCAGCTGAGATGGTGCAGCCCTCACCTCCAGCAGTGGACATTTAGGCCACCCTCCAGGGACTGCTGTACAAGGAGCCCCTTCCAGTGGCAGTGGGCAAGTCCCCCACCTCAGAAACTGTGACCTTGCACTCCACAGCTAATTGTAATAGGCATGGATTCCCCTCCAGAAGCAGTGGGCAAGTCACCTACATCATAGATTGTGAGCTTGCACTCCCCAACATTAGAAATGGGCATGGAGCCCCCTCCAGAAGCAGTGGGCAAGTCCCCCACCTCAGAGACTGTGACCTTGCACTCCCCAGCATTGGGAAATGGGCATGGAGCCCCCTCCAGAAGCAGTGGGCAAGTCCCCCACCTCAGTGACTGTGACCTTGAACTCCCCAGCATAGGTATATGGGCATGGAGTCCCCTCCAGAAGCAGTGGGCAAGTCCCCCACTTCAGAGACTGTGACTTTGCACTCCCCAGCTAATGGTAATGGGCATAGAGCCCCCTCCTGAACCAGTGGACAAGTTCCCGACTTCGGCTGAGGTGCCCCCACCCCCTTCCCCCTGAGGTGCCTGCCCACTTCAATAATGACTATATATGCACAGTTCTGTGAGGATTTTGTCAGGAAACGAGTTGGGCCTTGGACTGTGTCCTGTGGCCATGTGAGCCCTTAGTACTTTGGACAGGGCATTGGCCCTTTGTGGACAATTGTACATCTGGTTCATGTGGTGGCTTTTGCCTCGCTAATATGCTAATACATTTTCAGTACTTCCAAACTCTAGTCCTTGTATTATTATGCCGGGTGTCGTGTGCCATTGGTTTACATCTACAGCTGGTTGTGTGTATGGTGTGTGTGAATGGTGTGTGTTGTGTGTGTCACTCTCCTTATCCTCCTTCCCTCCCTTGTGTGCTAGGCGGCTGTACTCACCATCGTCGTCTTCGTTGGCGTTGGTGTTCCAGGTGGAGCATGTCCTAGAAGAGCATCGGGAAGACTTGCACTTCCGATTCCATGGCGGCATTCTTCTCTGTGTCTCTGATGATGAGTCTTTGGTCTTCTGTGCAGTGTTTCTGCCAGGCTTTTGATGGCATTGGTTCTTCCCCAGAAATTGTGACAATTTGCAGTGTCATGATATGATGGGCAGTTCCTTGTCTTCCGTCTGGCTGTTGATGCCTACCGCTGTGGTGAGTGGTGTTAACACCCTGGCGGATTGCGTGGTACATTGGCTGTCTATGGGAGTTCTTACTGCCATGGTCTTAATTTGGCGGTAATTACCGGCAGCCTGTTGATGGTATTTCCGACACTTTATCACTCACCGCCAATGTCATAATGGCCACCTGAGTCTGTGAGAATTCTACTGCATAGATACTGTGGTTCAAGGCCATGTACCCTGTTTTTAGGAGTTGTGTGTGTGCTGTCTTCGGGAGCTGCTTTTGTGAGGTAATTATTGGCTCAACAATTGGCACACTAAAATATCCAGTCCATCTTGTACAACAGCAGCATGTTGCTTTCAGCCTGCTAGAGATAGCGTTGACACAGCCCCTGTTAGGTGTCGGACACACCAAGGCTAGTTCAAGCAGTGGTTTTCTCTTTTGTGCTCCTTTTCAGAAACCACTCACAAACAGTATTTAGCATCTTACCTTCTACTTTGTCAGCTTTGCACTTGGCCATCCATCTTAATCTCCTTATTTTGAATTCCTCTCCTTCCTTACTATCTGGTACAGTAGTTCTGAATTGGTTCCAAAGTGTGAGACCAAACAGGGATGCTGTGAGGACACTCTCTGTGTAGAATAAAGCAGGACCGGATTTTGCATAATGGAGACAACCACATCCAACATCTGACTGTTGTATATATTTCAAAACCTCTGTAAGTGGTCAAACCTGAGGTAGAATTTAATGGAGGAAAAAAATCTATGAATCAGTGTGTCGTTCAAATCTTTATTTATTTTCAGGATAACATTAACTTGAATTAAGTGAAGATTCCCCACCACGAAGAGGAATAGCCTTCAAACTACACTCAATACCCCTCCTGCTCGAGGTAGATCATTACGATGAGTCTGTTCATTGAAATATGCACTTCATTTACATGTAGAATGGTAGAGATCGCTTCATTGAGTTTCAGATTGCTAACAGCTCCTACCATATAAAATGGCCCTTGCACTGCAGAAAGACAAACAGAATGTCTCAGAACATTCACAACCAAGAATGGGAGCTGTTGGACCTGGCCCTCTCTGCAGGGTCTCACACGCCTTCTATTTTTTGCTGAATTTGTTTGGTTGGCCTTCGGGTTCGGTACATGTTACCACTGCTAACCAGTACTAAAGTGTTTGTTCTCTGTCCTTAAAACATGGTAGAATTGACTTATACTCAATTGGCATACTTAATTTACTTGCATGTCTCTAGTAAAGTGGTACTACCTGTGCCCAGGGAGTGTAAATTAAATGCTACTAGTGGGCCTGCAGCACTGATTGTACCACCCGCCTAAGTAGCCCTGAAAACATTTCTCAGGCCTGCCATTGCCATCTGTGTGCACAGTTTTTAAACTGCCAGAGCGGAGTGGCAGGGTGTTTAAAAAGTAGGACATATACTTTTAAGTTGTACATGTCCTGGTAGTGGGAAAAACTCTTACAACCATTTTTCACTACTGCAAGGCCTACCTCTCCCATTGGATAACATTGGAGTTATCTTATTATATTTAATAAGCTGTAAATCTGAAATGGGAGCAGGTGACTAGTTCATGTTTGGTGTCTTTGGACTTGTAATGAAAAATCCTAACGTATGCTTAAATTGGATTTTAAGTTACAATTTTGAAAATGCCACTTTTAAAAGTTGCCATTTTCCTGCCTTAGCCATTTAGTGCCTTTTGTCATTCCCTTAGCTACATGACTGGGTGTAGATGACAGTTGGGCTTTGTGAATTCTTCCTAGACATCGACACACAATACACAGCTCATGTGTGCCTAGATGGGCCATCACTTGCAGGATGGGAGGGCAGAGCTTGGGCACAGCCCTACTTAAACTTGAATAGGCTGAGTCCTTCCTCCACACAAAGGTCTGCATACCCCCTGTAGTTAGTCTGCAGGCAGGACAGGGAAGGCAGGATGCCTGGGAATTTCAAAGGGAATTCCAGATGAAGGCCACGAGGTCTAAATATTGGACCTCAGACACCAAGTCTTCAGTACACTTCTACATCTGTGTATACTCTGGCAGGAAGAAGGACTGCTGTGCTACTGAAAAAAATACCCCTTTGCTCCGACTGCTGTTCTGAAGAACTGCTTGCCAGCTGCCCTCTTGCCTGGGGGAGAAGGACTGGACCTGCATCTGTTGAATCCAGGACTCCAAAGTGATTCCAGTGGCTGGTTAGATGTCCTCCTGTCTTGAGCCTCAGTGACAGAAGGCTCCAACAGCTTAGAACCCAGCACCTGGACTCTGCCAGATGTGAGTCTACTCTGCCAAGTACAGACACCCCGGTCCTGTACCCTTGGAAGTGGGCCTAGGTTGCTCTGCCAGCATCTGTTGAGTCAGCAGAAATTACACATTACCTCTGCTGGGCAGCACAACCCTGTGCATAATAGTTGCACCACCACTAATCCGTGGATCAGTACAGCCATAAAAACACTCATTGCATTGCAGCCTGTTCCCCCATTGGAATTGCTGCTATAGACTCACCCTCAACATAGGCCCCCGCACCCCCCATCAACGGCAGCCTTGTTAATGCCGCTCGACTCTGCATCACAGCCTTGCAACCATTGCATCACCAGACTGCTCAATGCATTCTTGACACTGGACTTTGCATCTCACACCCTCATTGATGGGATCCTCAGCAATGAAGCAGAACCTCACACTGCAGCCTCACTGCATCTCAGAACTGACACATGTCTTCAGGTCTGGGACACATCTTCAATGCAAATCCTCACAATGCTCTGTAAACCATGATTTGAGGTACTCTGTTCAGTGGGCCTATCTGGGTCTCTGTAGCCAACCCACACTCCATCATGGTCAGCCTGAGTTTGTGACTTTGTCCTGACCCGGCATCACCATATCTCCACAGTTGACGCTTTGTGCTATTTGGTGCTATTTCCACTAGAATCTTAAAACCTGTATATCTCTGGTTCTACTGATTGTTTTCTTGTAGTCCTGATCTAGTTTTATTAGAAATTACTGTATTGTTCTAAACAGGTGTAGGATCCTTTTGTGGTGTGTTTTCATGTGTGTAACTGTTTGATGTACTTAACAAATCCTTTATAAATGGCCTCTGAGCTAAGCCTGACTCCTCTGTGCCAAGGTACCCAAGGTATGAGCGCAGGTTAATTTAGGGTTTGCTTGTGACTTTACACTGAAAAGAATTGTGTTTGTGGTTTGACCAGGGCTCCCACTCCAGTCAGCCAACAACCCAATTACTAGTGCTATTAAGCTCCTGCTGACATTTGTTATCAAAAGCAAGTGCTCATACTTTTGAAGATAAATTCCATTTGCTATATTTACAGGCTTTTGCATTTGCAACTCCTACTAAAGGCTTCCTTTATAGGAATCAGATGTTGGTAATTTTGGGAGAATGGCAATTATGAAACCAATATATGAAAGGCTAATAGTGTCATGGTTCCTCTTGAAGTCCATGGGACTATTTACACACAGTAGCCAGGTTTCCTATTTCTGCAGGGATTCTGTGGCCAAATCCTTTATTAGAGCTTTCAGAAATGTTACTTTTTTAGATTGATAGCTATTTTTAAATGATGGAATATCATCACTACCACTGAGTCATTGTCAGGACTTTTCTTTCATGAGGTGTCCACAACCACACATCCAGGGCAATCAAGACAAAAGTGGCACTACCTAGTCAAATAGTGGTGCATGGGATGTCAACCAATAGCTTTGCTGTATGATCTTCCATTCCTTTACAAACAATAATTTTTGCAGATGTGTTAGTTGCCCCTTACATCAGCAGAATCAAAACTTGATTCTCTCTAGCACTACCAAGAGCAATTGAACCTGAACTAGAGCTCCCTCAAGTTATGTGATTCTGTGGCCCCAGATGTATGACCAGAAAGCGAACTGAGAAGAGCTACTGGGCATATGGGGGATGTCATCAAGGGCTGCTGTCAATGCTTGAAAATTCAGCATGAGCAGCATATGTAGCATATGCTTGTGGACAGACTGGAGCATTAGCTCAATATATTTGTAGATACATGTTACCATATTAACTATGTGTCAGAGGACTCTGCATCATGGGAAACCTGAAGCCTTCCTGGGAAACACATCTTTGTAAACTCATGCGACACCAGCACCACTGACATGCTGACAATGAAGATCCACTGAGGAACTGACAAAGAACAACAAACTGCTAGCTCTATATCTCCCCTGAAAACATAGCAGCCACAACAAGTTTAGTTTAAGAATTACTACTGTAGGGTCCCTATTACCTGGTACCAACAGGTACAGCATACGAAGCAGTAATGCACTGACAACATTTGTCCCAGTCAGTCATCAACAAAATTTATCAAAGTCCGTACTAACAGAGGAACATGGGTCAGTGCCTCAGTGGTACTGGAACAATTTTTCAGAGTGAGGATACTGCCATCAATGTTACATCACTGAAGTCATAGAGATTGTGAAAATTCCAAGCATCGCACAACAAACAAGTGTAGAAAATGAGCCCTGTCCTTTAAGCAGGGGAGTGATAAGGGTGAGGTATTTAGCTTGTGGTGGATTTTGGAGCACACTGATGCAAATGTATTGTTAAATCATGGTGTTGTAGAGTACTGTTGTTAAATGTATTTTCAAGCTTATATTTTTTGTGCACCTGTAATTATGAATAAAATGCAGTCTTGTGCATGATCCTACATAAATAGACTAAATTAATATATTTGCAATTGAATCACATTTCCTACGATGTGTGTGAGTGAAGTTGATAATGTTTTTTAGATAGGCCAAATATTTATATAAGCCTCCATTTTGAATACAATAGATGCCATTTCTATCGCTCATACCTGCTCTTCCCTCCCCACAGACTTCACAGTTAAGTGATACCATATTGGTTTATTTCCACGGCAGTAGTTGCCTTGCTAATGTTGCTCTTTTTATGATGCAGATGAAAGATTGATTATTTATTGGCAAAGTATTATTTTATAGTGTTTTATATGTGTTTTTTACATCTGAAGACATGGCATGCTCTGTTTAACTTTGTGTCTGAGAGCCGTTTTGGCATTGACTTTATACAGCCTATTTTGAATTTTTTTAACAACACCCTTTACCTTTTCATTAGAACTAAATTATTGAGTGTGCCCCATTATTTATTGAACTGTTTTACTCTGCAATTATGTTTAGGAAAGTGCCTAAACACTAGGGCACACACATTGCCTCATGAAATTGAGGTTTAACACTGTCTCTGTCTCAGTAGACAGTGTGAGAAACGAACGAGATGCAGTTTAAGGTACAAATTTGCTCTCACAGTGTCATTTACAGACAGCACAATTTCATTTCAAATGGCCTCCAAAGTAGCATAGAAGTGCAGTTTTACTGATAAAACTGTATATTGCACAAACAATAATAAGTAGAAATCGTTTCAGCAAATATGTATCATTAGCACATCACAAAAAAGTGATTTATTTTGATCCCATTAAAATCTTTGTTTCTATCACACTTCAGAATTACAAAGCTAATGTGTTTCATTTGTGCTTCTCTAACTGCTGATATATCTTGAAAGTAGGTGTTAGAAAAACACTGACATGCTACAGCCTTTTCTTTCACACCTCTTGTACCCTAGCAAATTGTCAGATAATTCAGTTTACAAAATCTCCTAACTTAGCAGCAACAACAAAATTCTTGTTAAAAGAATAAGCAGCAATTTGTCAAAAGAAATAATCTCATATTTAACTTCTGTCTTTGAACCTACAACCAATGTGAGAACACAGAAGCAACATTTAAGAGTTTTAAAGGCATTTTTATTGCCTTGGTTATTTTTGGGGTGATGCTGTGCTGCTAGATCCAGCACCCGATGCTCTGCCTCAAAGAAAACATTTCTAAAATCATTTGATGTGCAGCTCTTGCCATGTGCCTTTCCTCTAACTAAAAACCCTAAATTGTAAAAAATACAAACATATTAAGCTGAAAGTCTTTCCCTGTGCTGCTCCAACAGCATGTGGTTGTTACCAGTTGGATTTATGCTATAGAAAGCTTGCTTTCTTGAGCATGGCAAAAATGTATTACTGTAGGTAATGACAGGGGCGGCTCCTTTGCTATGGTGAAGGGGTGTCGTCCCACTGGCTGTGTCATAAGAAGAAAAATAAAACAATAGTTTTCTATCATTTTATTTTTCTGCTTCTGACACAGCAGTGCTGGGACAGATGAGCTGGACTGTCGGAGGTGGGAGGGAAAAGAGGGGAGAGTCACTAAGTGCACATGTGCGTTTGGCCGGCCGTCTGCATAATAGCTTATTTCATAGCCATAACAGTGCACTTCACATCTTCACAAATGCCAAGGGCATGCTCTTGGAATTGTAGCCCTCTTATGGACTGCCTCATGTCTATAGTCAACAATCCTCTTTGTGCATAGATATGTTTGGCGTCAAATTTCTTATGAGGTTACATGAGCTGTTGAGTGCCAAAGGAATCAGGTGTTTCAGCTCTTGAGATTGTACAATGCGTGCATCCTTAATCCCTAGTCGGAGCAGAGTACCACCATGTCGGGCAGTGGTGAACTCTATTATCTTGAAAGCTATTGCAAATAGGTGTAACCAATGTGAATTATGTCACACTCTCTAAACAAATATGGAGGGACCTACAAGCTTTGTTCAGTGGCGCAGAGGTAATTTTTCGGGTTGAGCACAAAGTGCTTTGTCCCTTGTTTAATCTCTCTGTAGGCTTTTAACCACTCCCATGTCACGCCCATCAGTTTAGTTAGTTCGTGGGCTTCCTTTTTAAAATTTCCTTGATTTAATTAGTGAAAAGCATGCATACGTCATCCCTCCTCGAGGGCACCGGCCATCTACTGGAAACATACGAGGCTCTGTGTTTTCCATTTAGTTTCTGGACTACTTTTTCTCTGTATTTCGTAGGCAACGCAATCTCGCTGTGCAGTAATCGAGCGCTTTGCATAGCATCAACGCTGTTACATGGATATTTGCACTTTTGCCAGTTACATGGATAATTGCACTTTTGGAAGTTACATGGATAATTTTGCCAGTTACATGGATAATTGCACTTTTGCCAGTATGCTTCACTGTGAGCAGACTTCTGTTTCCTTTTGTGTGTTTGCTTTGTGCTCATGGTGGCCGTTGGCTCACATATGTGAAACTGTTTTACTTTTCATTTTCAGTTTATGTGGCAAGAAAAGTCCAGCTAAAAATTTACAACGCTAATAGTTTAACTCGAGTAAACGCGAGACCCGTTGCGTTGCAAATGCTTGTTAAAAGTGGGACTGGTAGGTTCTTTTTCCAGTGAAGACAAGCAGGTGTTTCCACATCTTGGCCAGCTGGTAGGAAGGTCTGACAACAGCGTTGGCTTAAATTCCTTTAAGAAGTAGCAAAATAGGGGGTTTGGACCAGACAAGTTTGTTCATTTGGACACACAGATATTTTTCAAAGAGAAGCTAATAAACAATAACTTTAGGAGAGATTCAACTGTCTATAACAAAAACAATCTACGGTCCTTAGCCATTTGAGCAAATTTCCCTCGTCGCAGTGTTAAAGCTCTGATTTGGAAAATCTTGACGACTTACAGAAAACTAACCGATTTGAACACTTTAAGTTAATGCAAGCATGTAAACTACATAATAGATACTTATTCTCATAAAACTCGTAGATTCCCAAATCTATTCTGGCCCCTGCTAGTAAAAAAAACAACAAAAAAAACAAGTGTTTTAGATTTCTTCTTCTTTTACACCCCAATGCACAATTCGAAGGAGGCTAGACCAGCACTTGCCTATTATTAAAAGCTTGCTGACTTTCTGACTACGAGTCAAAGAAGCAACAATAAACAGTTTCACATCACAAGATTACCAATTTATATTTAGCACCATTTTCAAACAAACTGGTAGCACAGTAATAGAGGAGGGCCTCGAACTGTGATTTTAATGTATTTTATTTGAATGTAATATTTATTGTGACTGGTAGTTTATTATTCCGTATGCAATTAAATTAAAATGATTCTCTTTAGAGAAGAACTGTCTTTTAGAGAGGAAATTCAACTTACTGTGTCTTCCATGTTAAACTCAGAACTGGTTTTTATAGTTGATTATCTTGAGTTTTAATACCCAATATTTTTGTAAAGAAAAAATAGGATGGCAGAAATTCTTGCGTTAATTTCAGTAACTGGTAATTAGTCTGACTTCATCCCAAAGCATCATTCTGTTGCCGACTGTGCCACTCCATGGAAGAACCATCCGCATGCAAATCAACCTTCGTCCCTCTCCTGCTCCAGTAGTAATAGACTGCTCAAACAACCAGACAAGGCCCCCTCTAAATACTAAGCCAAAAATCAGCCTGGTTTCAACCTTTCTGATCTTTGCCAGCGAGGTGCAGCTTGATTCCTATGGCACCGTGTTTATAGAACTGGAAAGTTGAGCCAGATATGCTAGTGATGTTTTCTGTCAGTATTTTAACCTCAACAATATGAAGCATGTTGTAAGTGAATCCCAACACTGACGTGTAATGGAAACAATTAAGTTTATTCACAGCAACATGACCTAGTGTCAATCCATTTCAAGAGAGACAAGCAACTGTCCTCCTTGGAATTTCATAGCGCTCACATTCTAAGTAGAACTCAAAGAACAACATTCCATTACTTGTAATCAACACATAACACATCCCCTTCCCTTCATCATGTAAATAAACTACAAAAATAGTAACCGCAAAGGTTACAAGAACAGAAAGAGAAATATTAGCACAACAATATCTAAAGAAAAACAACACAATTCAAGATCTTACATAATCATTTAAGTAAGCCGGTGGCCTATGTGTTATTGCGCTTTTGATAGACTTAGAAACGTCCATTTGCCTTGCTTCTTTGGGTAAGTCCAGGGATACATGCACGTTTTCATTATGTCTCTCATTGACACGCAAACTTGTATTAGATGACACCTCTTCTTCAGGTATATCTGAAAATACATGTGTGCTCTCCTTACATCTCTCATTATCACATAAACTTGTGTCAGATGTCAACCCCTCCTTGTCTCCTTTATTCGCAACCAACATTGCTCCAGAACATCCTTCATCCTCCTTCCCTTCAAATTCATCACCCCTTTGATACAAAGCCACGTTTCTGAGATTCCACCTTTCACCTCCTTCCACTACCACCCAAAATTTGCTAACTCTTAATACACGAACTGGCACCTTAAATTTAGAAATACCACCTCTAATTCTTCCAGATTTTATTTTGACACAGTCACCTGATCTTATTTTAGATGCTCTCACTACACATTTCCCACCAGACACAACCCATTCTTTAAGCCAAGAAGGAACCAATTTGGCACCTGGTGAACGCCCCTCATCAGCTGAAATGGACAAATGTTAGAAGTACCGTCAACAATAGTACGATGCGCCCATATCATGTCAAAGGTCATTTTTCGTGCATTACAGTGATTACTCAATGCTAATTGAATAGTTCCCTTAACAAGCCTGTTGGCCCCCTCGACAATACCATTTCCTTGTGGGTTATAAAACGAAGTCCGGGAATGCCTCACTCCACATCGCCTCAAAAAATAAATCATCTCATTCGAGGTCAACTGAGTACCATTGTATGTAATCAATACCAAAGGTATACCCTCTTCGGCAAAATCTCCTCCAACACCTTTATCACTGTATTTGTGGTGATATCCTGCATGAAGATAGGTCCAAAAAAGTCAAGACAAATGGTATGCCATGGTTTCCCTGGATCTTCTATATGCCCACAGCTCCTCCTGTCACCTACTTTTCACCTTTTCTCACTTTCCTTACATAAGATGACCTTCTCCACCCAATCTTTAACCTGTCCGTCCAAACCTGGCCACCAAAATACCTCTTTTAATCTTCTACTAGTTAGACCTTGGCCTAAATGGCCCTCAAGTGCCAGATTAAACAATCTGAACCTCAATCCCTCAGGAGGAACAAACTGATCACCTCTCAACATGACACTCTCACCACCAATCGACAAGTCATCCAACACATTTAAGTAAGGCCTCACAGTCACCGGCAGAGAACTCGCTCTCCTAGCCCCTTTACCAATCAATTTAATGACTTCCCCTTAAGACAAATGTCAGAATTCATCTCCTCCTCCCACTCCTTTCGTAAATGTTCCAAAGCCACTTTCAACAGCATCCACAACAGAAGCCACAGCACCTTCTGTGTCACAGTTTTTTACTGATTGCGCATCAACAGTTTCCAAATCAAGAGACATCCTAGACAAACAGTCTGCTTGCACATTCTTCCATCCTTGGACAAATTCCACTCTGTATAGAAATTCCAGCAACCTTGCCGCTAATCTAGCCAACCCTGCCAAACCTTTGCCTGCCCCTCCCGACGACAAAATCTTTTACAAAGGTTTGTGATCACTCCGTAATATAAATTGCAATCCCCACAAATACACTCTAAAATATTCTGCACCCCAAACTGCAGCTAAGGCTTAACATTCTATTACTGAATAATTACGCTCAGCTTGCGCTAGAGTTCGAGAAGCAAATGCTGCAGTTCTCTCTTGACTACCATGCATTTGGGACAAAACAGCTCATAAGCCAGTTGAACTTGCATCAACAGTTAAAATGAATTGTAACTTAATGTCAAAAGCAGCGAGTATGTCAGCATCACAGATTTAATTCTTGATATTAACAAAACAATCCAATTGTTCACTCCCCCATATGAATCTATTTCCTCTCTACAGCAATTTCCGCAGATTCTCAGTCTTGTCGGCGAACTTGTTCACAAATTTGGAATCATATTCAATTAAATCAAGGGATAATCTTAACAGATCCTTGTCACTAGGTGAAGGCACCAATCCAATGGCCTCTAAAAAACTCTTCTTTGGTTTGATATTACCTTTGGATATGGTATACCCAAAATAATCAATTTCCTTCATCAAAAATGTGCATTTGTCTTGACTGAAACATAAAACAGATTCTCCTATAGCTTTCAGCACTTTCTTCATGATGACATTGTTCTCATGTGCTGTTTCCCCCAGAACCAAAATGTCATCCTGAAAGAATAACACATTTTTCATGTTTCCAAAAAACTTTGTCATCATATGTTGAAATACACTCACAGCCAACGCAAGTCTTAACGGTATGCAAGTGAACTGGAAAGTGCCCTCCGAGGTTACAAAAGCTGTTAAATGTTTTGAAGCTGAATGTAATTTAATCTGATGGTAGGCATTCCTCAAATCAAGCTTTGAGAAATACCTTCCATTTTTCACAGCAGTGCAGTAAGCAATTCATTGATGTTAGGGAGAGGATATGTGTCAACTACAATATTATGATTTAGTGATCTCAAATGGACACACAACCTCACCTGGCCGTCCGATTTCCGAGTGATCTCCACCGGAGAAATTCACTAAGACATCCCAGCTGGTTCAATGATGCACTCAGACAACATATCATCAATCACTTTCTTAACCTCGTCCCTACGTTTACGTAACTTATGCTGTCTTGGCAAGGCATCCTCCCTTAGCCTGATTTTGTGTATATAGCCTTTTAAGCATCCCAATGTTTTTTTTAAACACATCCCTGGCTCCTCTTAAAATATCTTGTAGTTGCACATCCTGAACTATCAAATACTACTAGTATTTGATTTAACGCTCTGGGGTTTATCACAATATTAAGATTAAATTGATGCATCCATCCCTAAATAGGAGGCCCGTCTGATGCCACATACACTTTCCCTTCAATACACCTCTCTTCGAATTGTATCCGCTTTAACATATACCCCAGTAAATGGATCTTTTCTCCTTGACATCCCCCTGGAGAAATATCTTTTGGGAACACCATTTCATTCTTCCAGTGATCTTTGAATACAGTTTCAGGTATTATATTGTACAATGATCCAGAATCCACCATAAGTTTAACTTCACAACCATCTATTTTGAAGAGAGCTGTAGGCCTAGAAGTCCTTGCCTCCGTTCTAGTTGCTGCTATAACTTCTTCTTGTATAACAACTAAAATCCTATCATCACTGGGATTGTTGTTGAGTTCACCCACAACATTTACACCATGCTTGGCATCTTTATTAATTTTGCTGTTCTCTTTACACATCTGCGCATAGTGACCCCTGCGACCACACTTTCTACACTCTTTGCTTGTTGCAAAACACTTTTTTGATTTAGCCATATGATACATACTCCCACAATGAGTACGTTCTCTTCCCTCAGTCTTAGACACAAATGGTTTTCTGGCCACCACATTAACTTCCTGTTGCACAATGGGACTACCCATTGCCATCACATCACTTGCCTTATCACTCTTTTCTTGTTCCTTTATACATCGCTGTGATTCTTCTATAACTTTCGCTATCTCAATAGCCTCTCGCAGCTTAGGGTCTTAGGCTGCCCATAACCTCTCTTGAATTTTCCTATCCCAACACTGCACAATAAGTTGATCATGTATCAATTCTTCGGTCATAGTCCCAAACCGACATTTTACAACTCTCTCTTGTCTTGCCACAATTTTATCGATTGTTTCATGATGACCCTGAGGCTGGTTTAAAACTTATATCTAGCCAATACTAAATTGGTCTGCTGAGCAAACCTAATCTCCAAACTTTTAATAGCTCCCTTAAACACATCATCCACTGGTTGACCATTGGGACCCAGAACAGTAGGTAAATATTTAAAAATGCTCTGACCCAAAGCATTCAGAAATATGGCTTTTTGTTCCGTAATGAGGAAATATTTTGACCATCCAAGGCTTCTATATAATTTTCTAACATTTCTATCCAATCTTCCCAAGGAATAACAGGTGGCCCAGGCTGAGGTAAAAATGAAGGTGGCGGCGAAATATTGCCTTGGGACGCCATAAGTCTAATTGGAGAATTGTCACTGATATGCTTAACTTCAATCCTACTCACAGTTACCTATCGAAGTCTTGAATAGTGATACATAACACTAGTATTGGTATCAGTGTGCTCTTTCCCATGCACCATCCTCAATTACACACAAACCCCAACACAAAATTCATACCTTACTGATACACAACAATGTCCGAAAATACCTACTTTAATTCCAGTCTCTGCAGATCGTCCTGATATATTGACCTTGGTGTGCAGATCACCATGGAAACACTGTTCGTTGATAATGGTGTGCAGATCACCGTACTGACTGCACAGATCGCCTCAACAAATGAATCCCCAAGCCGTGCAGCATTCGAAAACTTGACAGAAACAGGAAGATGCATCGCTACACAAGCGTTGTATCACTGGCTTGAAACACTCCTACTACAATTGATGTGTAAACAGCGTGTCAATCAAACCACGTTGCAATTGACATGAAAACAGCGCGTCAGACAAATGACATCGAAAGTGCAAAAGGAAACTCGTCCTGTTGTAACTCACCTCCTCCTACGCGTTGAATGTTGAAGTTACGCTGAAACGCTCCACATCGACAGCCATGCCGCCTCCCCATACTCAGATGGCTCTCCAGCATCTCCACATACCTGGACGAAGAATTCCCAAATCGGTAAGAGTCTTCAAGAAGATAAAGAGCCTTCCAAACAGCTTCTGGCAAATTCTACGAGACGACACCCAACCAGAATGACCTAGATCGTGCAGCACCACCAATTCATCGGCAAAATGTTGTAAGTGAATCCCAACACCGATGTGTTGTGGAAACAATTACGTATATTCACAGCAACACGACCTAGCGTCAATCCATTCCAAGGGAGACAAGCAACTGCCCTCCTTGGAATTTCATACCGCTCACATTCTAAGTAGAATTTAAAGAACAACATTCCATTACTTGTAATCAACTCATAACAAAGCATATTCTGGTTGTATACCTAGAGGGTAGGCCAGCACTAAATTCCGCTTCATTACTTGAGGAATGTGATGTGGGCATTGACATTCTCTCCGTAAACATGTTGCTAAATTTTGTAAATCATAAACTGAAACTAACCTTTAAGCTTGGTTACTAATATAAAACTACTTCTTGCAAACAACTGTATAAATATTGGGAGTGGTTTAAAATAGGTAAAGTCTGCTGTGTGCAATTGTAGACCCCTGGGCCACAAAGGCGAAAACTAAACTGATTACATCTTGCTTGTGACATGTGAACACATTGCTGCAGCACCAATACACGATTGAGCTTCAGTGACCAATGATTAAAGGTAATTTGCAGAGCTCAGCTTCTGATGGCATAGGATGACTAAGCAGTGAGATGTTCTCGTTCTGACATTTAGAGGTATCTCTGAAGGTTGCAGCTGCAGTTGGAAGAGTGCGCTCTTTACCAAATATTAGCAATCTACAAGGAAAAAGTTGTATGGGCGTGTCCAGCCTTACATTTCTTTTGATAATTTATTTTAAAAGGTGACCCGTATCAATTACCCTCCGAGGTTGACACAAATCTTTGGACTCAGAGAGGAGTGAAATACAATCCTAACAGTCAAAATCAATAAGTAAACATCACTTTCAATGTTGGAGTCAATAATTTATATGCATCATGACCTATGTGGTCATGAATCACCACACCAGTTTAGTAAAGTTCAAACATTTATTGCCCTTGAGATTAACAATGCTAAGATCACGTAAATCAAATGCAAGGCCAAATGATAAAAGTACAGAAACAATACAGGCTGACCAAACCTTCGAAAGAATCTTAATCTAGACAGAATATTTGTCATCAAACATTCATGAACCACCATACAGAATAACAGCAATAATAGATGAGTGATTGACACAGAATACATTTAGTTATCACTGATGAATTTGTTTACAATCAATGTATATGAAACAGTCAAATTTAAATTGTGGCGTCCTTAACTATTACTCTAATTCAATAAGCATGTTTGGGCTTCATGCAAAAAGAAAAGAATACAAAACTTAATTTGGAAAACATCTGACAAAAATAGCAGTTGGGGTTTCTAGAGGGAAAACATAAAAATCTGCAAGAAAGACAAATACACATTTAGTTATACCCCTCCTAAACGGACAGCAAGCAGTGATGTCTTCATCAGTGGAACATCTTTTGGTCTTCTTCATTGGGCAATGGCATAATAGGAAACAGTTCAGTAATGTTTGGCCTTAATGCATCTGAACTGTCAACAACAGAAAGCTAAGAACACAGCATTTCATTCAAGTTGGAGAATAAAGGCAAACCTGAATTTACATCACCTAATTTTGTTATATTAAAGCCCTAGAAAGCAACTAGTTAAGTTTCTTTTGGCCAGTCTATGGGATGGTTTAGGTTAAAGCCAATTAGCTTTTCTCTACGTTTCAGAAGTATCTTTTCTTCATTTTCTCCATTCATGGTTGGCTCATCATCTCTCACTGCAGTCACCAGTTACCGTTACGTCCGCTGGACCCTTCTGGTTGCAGGGTTGGGCTTGTAGGGTTTCTAAGAACTCAAGCTGCCCCGAGACAATAACTGAGCTGCACTTTGCAATGGTTTTTCATTGTGTGCTGGGTACACAGCAATTCATTTGTTAAAATTTCAAGAGGGAAAATAGCTATCAAGGAAACCTATGTATTTCCGAAATGGGCACAAGGTATTCAGTTTAGAAGTAGTGGGTATTTGCACATCTCTGCATTTGGGAGTACCCACACTAGCATATGAATTAGAGAGCATTTCTCAAAACTACTACTTTGTTACACACTGTCTTATATTTGGAAGGCACAAATGCAGAGAAAGACAATGAGTAATAACACCTGTTCTACTATTCTGTGTTCCCCTCAAGTCTCCCGATAAAAATGGTACCTCACTAGTGCCCTCGAGAAGGAAATGACTCAAAATGCAACGTGGACACATCTAATTTTTCCCCTGAAAACTGACTTGTTTTATGCTGTGTGCCTACCTGTGGATTTTGGGCCCTAGGTCAGCCGGCACCCAGGGAAACCTAGCAAATGTACATTTTTGAAAACTAGACACCTAGCGGAATTCAGGATGGAGTGACTTGGGTGGCTCACACCAGGTTCTGTTTCCCAGAATCCCTTGCAAACCTAAAAAAGTGTGTAAAAAAAACACATTTTCCTCACATTTATGTGAAGCAAAGTTCTGGAATCTGAAGAGAGCCACACACTTCCTTCCACCCAGTATTCCCCCCCGAGTCTCCTGATATAAATGGTACCTCACTTGTGTGGGTAGGCCTAATGCCCACGACATGAAGGACCCCAATTCTCAACATGGACACATCAGATTTTTCCACTGAAAACTGACCATTTTTTTTGCAATGTGCGTCTAGCTGTGGATGTTGGGCCATAGCTCAGCCAACACCTAGGGAAACATAGCAAACGTCCATTTTTTAAAACTAGACACCTAGCGGAATCCAGGATGGGGTGACTTGTGTGGCTCACACCAGGTCCTGTTACCCAGAATCCCTTGCAAACTTCACATTTTGACTACAAAACACATTTCCCTTGCATTTCTGTGTGGCAGAGTTGTGGAATTGCCAGGCCAGCACAAATTTCCTCCCTGCCAGCATTCCTCCAGGTCTCCCAATAAACATGCTGCCTCACTTGTGTGGGTGGGCCAAGTGGCCATGACATAGAAGGGACCAAAATGTATTGTGGCGATAATATTAGCTATGGAATATGTACTAAACAGTCATAGCGTCGGCAACCATGTAGGGGAACGTATCAAACCCAGACATTCTTGAAAACTAGATAACTGGGGGTGTCCAGGGAGGTGTGGGTTGCATAGATCCCCATCAGCTGTCAAACCCAGAATACTCTGCAAACATGAAACATTGAATACAAACACAAATTTGCCTTGAATTTCTGTGACGTAAACTACAGAAATGTGCAGGAATCCACAAAATTCTTCCTGCCCAGTGTTCCCTCACTTGTCCTGATAAAAACGCTACCCCTCTTGTGTGCCTAGGACTAGTACCTGCAACAGGAATGGATCACATGAGGATCAACCATAGTCCTTGCATAAGGCCAAAACACAGAAGATATATGCCTTGTGGGGAACGACCCTTGCCTAAGGGGTTGCTCCCCAAATATGAAATAAAAAAATCCCTGGTGCCTAGTGGATGGGATTTCTGCTCTACGTCTACAGCCCCACCTGTGATCATGGAGCAGGGATCCACTCCAAACAGGCAAAGGGTAAAGGAAACAATCTTCCTTTTTTTCCCGGTATCTTTTTTTCTTTTCTTAACACAAACCCCCCTGGAAGAAGATCTCACCTTTGGGACTTCCATTCTCCTGACGCACATGGAAGAAAATTGCTTCTAGTGCATCCTAGGCCTGCTCTGATGATGCTGGCAAGCCGGGTGTGTGCTGACATCACCAGATCGCCGAGAACGGGTCAGGGGTGTCAGCGGAAGTGCTTCTGCTGCCTCCCTGGTGGGGAGGAGGTTAAAGGGCGTCCCATGGGGTGAGCACTTCCCCCATGGGTGGGTGCCAGTGTGGCCGGGAGCAGTGCGATGCACATGCCCACTGTGGCGTCAGATGGCTCACAGCAAAACACTAATATCTATATGGAGTAGTGACTCACAAGACGTCACAGCTTCACACTTCTTCAGCACAAAAAGCATGTAAGAGTGTTTTTTGCATTTTCATTACATGAAAATACAATACTGCTCACTGTGAGCCTTCCCTAGCCTCCCTCCTACGGCAGTCTCAACTTACAAATAGCTGTGTGTGTAATACTCAATAGTAGGTCATAGCTAGAATGATAATGTGATGTTGATAAACACACCAAAATAATCAATGATTGTTTTTAATCAGATAAATGGAATGCTACACGTTATTCATTCTCGAGGTACTACAGAAAATAAAATAATAGCACTAAAATAGGAAGATTGCTTCTCATAGTTGCATGTGAAGAGCTTATTAAAAAGTGATTATTCCCAACTGACTCATACATGCTCTAAGTAAGCAGGTTTCATGTGAATGCCAAGGTTTCCTCTAGCATCATATTTTTGAAACAAATTATCTTTAGAAAATGTATTGGACTGCAGCCCCTACTTATATTATTAGTATTATAAAGGCATGAGACAGTTCCCTATTATTTGTAAACGGTACAGACTATTAATACTGCTGTTAGCTAACCACCCACCAGCTTAATTAATCATGCAGAATTTCTTCTTTTCATTTACTGGCTCCCTTTTGCTAGTGAAGTATTGATACATCAGGAATTCTGAAAAGACCAAATACGATTAAATAACGTAGAGAATGAGCAGTCTTTACAACATATGCATTCTTACACAATACCGTATATCACACGTATGCATTCAAAAGGATCCCTATTTCTTAAAAATTTAGCTCAATTAGTAGTAGAACGTATTTAACTTTTCAAGTATTTAATACAATGAAATCACATTGTGTATTGATCAGTGCAATTTCTTATGAGGAAGGTTGTCAGTAAGACTTTGGGCCTCATTTGGATTTTGGCGGTGTTACCGCTGAGCCGCGTCGATTGTGAACTCAAAAATACTGTCAAGCCAACTATGTTCCTCACGCTGTATGTAGATGTTTCAGTTCTACAATCCGATTGAATGGCAACAGATTTCTGGTGGAGGGTAATAGCAGCAGAACCCAATGGAAAATGGCAGGGGCTATGAAAGAGAAGTAAGTGACAAACACACTGTCCCTTAGCCATATGTGCACCCCTGCACTACACATTGCACAACACCACATACCCAAAATTACCAATTGCCATTCCAACTCAACACAACCTGTACATGCCCAAACCACACATTGACATACATCATGACACAACATACACACACCATGGACACTGCACTCACACATGACACAACCACAACAAACACTACACACTCTGCTATACAAGCACACTCATACACAAGCACAACTAAACACATCACGACTATGGCAGTCACACAACACTCACCTGAATATGTCACACGGCAACACAACACACAGAACAACATAAGTCTCACAAGCAAGTGAAATGCATACAGACACAACCACATCACTCAGCTTCCTCAACCTCAAATAGCCAATCCACACGCATGTACACACTTAATATGCCTTCAGTGGCCCTGACCTCTCATGCAGTGTCCACCCAACATACCTTGGCAATGCGGTATCCCTACCTTTAAGCTCGGTGACAAGGAGGTTTGTGTTTTCTCCATGGGTTGGTGGCTGAAGTGACGGCAGGTGTTGTCCTGTTGTGTCCAGTTGAAGACAGGGGTGGAATGGAGGAAAAACGTCTGTTTCACCCCTTTCCCCCCCACCCCAATCTGCGAACTCAAACATGCAGGTCCGACTGCCATGTTTTTCTTGGCAGTAAGGCACATCCAAATCTGCAAACGGAAAGGGTGTCCGGGGTTCCACCGTCAGCTACGTTTCCATGTCCTACTGTCGATGCCTGTGGTGTTTCTTGGCGGAGAAGGAGGTTCTAATACTGACCTTTGTCTATGGGACCTTGTTAGAAATGGGGTTTCTGGTTGGCTAGGGGATGCACCTCAGCTAGGCAGAACCCACCCACTCTAGTCAGGGCAAGGGAGTTACACGTCCAAGATAGCCCCTGCTCACCTCCTTGGTAGCTTGGCACGAGCAGTCAGGCCTAACCTGGAGGCAATGTGTAAAGCATTTGCACAACACACACAACACCTGTGACACACTATCCCCACCACAAAGGAAGCACAACACCAAGTTATATGAAAATATACTGTATTGTACACAATGCAATTATTATACCAAACATCACATATCAGTAATATCCTGCTACCTTAGCAGTTGTCAGAATGTTACACATTAGTTACTCTGCAGAACTAGCAGTAGTCACATATAACACCCAGGTTACTTATTTTTCTGCAACATAAGCAGTAGTCAGGAAACACGTTATTACACCAAAGCACTTGTCATAAGAATATCATAAACACCCATATTAGGAACATTATGAAATGTATGGCAAGTCAGAAAGCATATTAGCATGTTATGCCCATAAAAGGAACATTTGCATACACATATGAAAACATCATAAAAACAGGTAGGCAACATATACATTAATAAAGTCTCTAGAAAGAACTTACATCATATACCTTGTCTCTGAGTAGTAGTCTCTGAGTCTGACGTGGTTTCTATGATGAGGCACCTCCAGCGCCAGTGGCACGTAAATGCTCCTCTGCGCCAAACGGGGGCCTCCCAAGAATTCAGAGGGTGAGGGGGGTGGAACGCACCACCTCTGTATTAACGACGGGCCCCACCTGGAGCCCCTGATCACTAGGAGCCCCCATGGGCCTCAACCTGCCCTCACAGGGGGGGCCAAAAGTCTGCACCCCCTCCGCTTTACTAACGTGCCCTACCTGGGGACCGTGATCTCTGGGGGGCCCCCCCAGGCCTTCTCTGGCCCTCCAATGAGGGGGGGCAACACAATGACACTGGTCCACAAGGGGCCACAAAAATGCGACCTGCGGTGCGGGGGGCCTCCGGTGAGGCTTCTGCCCTGCCCGCGGACCTCAGGAATGACGTTGGGCTCCGGTGGGGCAGGGGGAGGCTTCCTTCTCCCCCTTGCACTACCAAACAAAGAAAATGGGCCCAGTAGGGCGGGGGAGCCTCCGATGAGGCCTCCTTCCCCGCCTGACATCTCCTGCAACACGCAGTGGCGCGCCCGGCTGTCAGAGAGGGCAGGCACCAGAGTAGGTGCCTGCCTGTGCCCCGGGGATGCTCCTCGGAGCGCGCTTCACCCGCGGGGGCACGATAGGAGCACACTCGCTCCTTTTCTTCTTTTTATGGTGCCCCTGTGGCACAGTGAGATAGCACGTCCTCACGCTGGAGATGAACAGCGCGCCTGGGCTGCGACGGTGATTTTTCTACAGCACCAGCGCTTCACAATGCGCTTTACACTTCTTGATAAGCCCGGGTCGCAGCGGTGTTTCTGGGCGATAAGGAGCGCTTTCACAGCGCTTAAAGGATAAAAGATGAGGCGCTTCCCAAAGTGCTATTTTCTGTCAAGAATTGAAGCACTCCCCGTGCTTCACAAGGTTGCAGGAGTCAGGGGCCACAGCACCCTGCCCCTGGGGAGCAGAGTTTAAGGAAAAGGCCCACAGGTGAAGTGGCTCGGCAACAGGCTAGCACAAACAGGATGCCAGCAAGTGGCAGTTCCTTACAGTGACCAAGCAGGTCACAGGTCAGCACAGCAGCAGCAATCCATGGCGGTTCTTGGTGAGTCCTTCCAGCCTTCTGTGTCCAGTTCCAAAAAAGTCTCCAAGAGTCTCCAAATTGTGGAGAAAACTCCCCTGTACTTATACTCAGTCCTTACAGTGTTTTACAGTGGTAGGGCAGAGGAGGTTCTAACCAGTTACAACTGGTTCTGGGAGTGCCCCCTCTCTCCTCCAGCACAGGCTCCAAACATCAGTTAGGGGGTAAACAACCTTATTGTGTGAGGCCAGGGCACAGCTTTTTACAAAAGTAGATGTGCCCCGCCTCTCCCTTCTCTCAGCCCATGAAGACTATTCAGTATGCAGATGCACCTCTGTGACACTTCCATCTTCCCTGTGTACAGGCTGTCTGAAAAGTATGCACAAAGCCCCAACTGTCACTCTGCCCAGACGTGGATTAGAGTCAAGCTGCAAAACACCAGAGTCCTAAGCACAGAGAAATGCTCACTTTCTAAAAGTGGCATTTCTGTAATAGTAATAGAAAATACACCTACACCAGTAAGCAGCATTTCTTATCACCATTACAACCATACCAAACATGCCTACGCTACCCCTCATAAATCAGAAAATACCCCCTACATATAAAGCAGGGCATTTCTAATACAATACTATGAGAAGGTAGCACTCAGTTAGGCTGTTTGTCACTACCAGGACAGGCCACGCAACCTGGCACATGTCCTGCCTTCCACATACATGGCACCCTGCCCATAGGGCTAGCTACGGCCCAACTTAGGGGTGACTTACTTGTAGTAAAAGGGGAGTTCTGGGCTTGGCAAGTAAATTTAGATGACAGGTCCCTGTGGCAGAAAACTGCACACATAGGCCCTGCTCTAGCAGGCCTAGACAGGTTTAAAAGGCTACTTCATTGGGTGGCGCAAGCAGTGCTGCAGGCCCACTAGTAGCATTTAATTTACAGGCCCTAGGTATAGAGATACCAATATACAAGGGACTGATAGGTAAATTAAATATGCCAATTAGGTATAAGCCAATCGTACCAACTTTAGATGGGAGAGCACCCTCACTTTTGTACTGATCAGCAGTGATAAAGTGCTCAGAGTCCTAGAGCCAACAGCAAGATCAGAACAAATAGGAGGAATTAGGCAAAAAGTCAGGGGGTGAACCTGCCACAAGGGCCAGGTCCAACAGACCTTCAACATCTACATAAGGCTGGTGGACTGTCATTGCGGCGGATGGGTTTTTAGTCAAAAATTTGATGGCAGGACCAATACTGCCAAAATCTAAATCAGGTCTTTTGTCTTAATATGATGACTCCTGGTCAATATGGCCCGCTTACAAGTGGCCTGTTAAATTTTGCTTGGTAACTCCTGTTACTGTACATAACAGAATTATTTTGCTTTCTGCTTTCCACACACCTCCCACAATTTTCCTCTGGTAAATTTCTACAGGTCATACCTGCTGCAACTACCAGATGAAAAATGCCCGATAATTACAGGAATATGCATCATATTTTGGAACTGCATGCATCCAAATTTGAAGGCTGGCCCCCAGGACTCATGACAATTGATAATTATTGTACTTGATAAATTCCAAATAACTTCAATAATTGCACCTGATGGTAAGGCCAGAACGGGGAACATGGCGGCAGTTAGCGGACTGGACCGCGAGCTCCCCGTCGGACGGAGACGCCGGAAAAAAACGCAACGCTGCCGCGTCGCGCCTGGAGAATCGGAGCTCCCAGGCCAGCGCTTGGGAAGACGCTTTGCTGCTACTGATGTTCGCTACAGCTGACTTGGGAACGGACTTGGCGGGGGGCCGTTTTGAGGTTTCTGGCATTCCGCAGGAAAAACCGCGAGCAGGAGCAAATGTGGCAGGTTTTCTTTTTTCATTGTCGTGCGATCCAGCACGGAGTGGTTCCTCTTTCGGGGGGGGGGGGTTTGTTTGTGCCCCCATGGAGTGGTTTGCGCTCATTGTTTGGTCAGGTGATTACTAGAAGTCACGTAACATAATCTAGGACTGGAACAGAATGTATGCTCGTGCATTTAAGTATACAACTTGATGTATATCTCACCATTTCTGTTTTAATGACCATCTCATAGGTTTTCAGTTCTATGAGGCATTATTCCGGGCTCCCAAGTGCACATATTTACCCCTGGTGTTTCTAATAGGGTTTTCACAAAAAAAAAAAAGTTATAATTTGCCTCAATCCTTTTTTTCTGCCGCACTGCCTTTCCGGCCCGGGTCACCTAGAAAAACGGCGGATAAGAGGAGGGAGTTGCGTGTTCCGGCGAAAGGTGGTGAGGTGGTGGGCTGGAAGCACGTATTGAATTCCAGCATTTGGGCAGAAGCGGTGAGGGGTGTGAGACGTGGGAGATCTTACACCTCTCGCTGTTTTCTTCGTGGTGGCTTACCAGAGTCTCCGGGGTTTTCAACTAGGAGGAATCTAAATGGAAGTTTGACAAGTGGTGAACGGAACGGCGTTGGAACTTCACGGTGTATGTCGCCAGTCAAGCGTCGCCCCAGGGGTGTCCGGGCAGAGTTTAATGACTTGGTAGGTGTGAAGAAAGGTAAGCCTGGCCCCCTGGGGGCGAGTATTAATCCCCAGCTACCAGCGACTACAGCAGCAGTTATTGTAAGTACTGGATTAGAGACTCGTGGTGAGGGTTTAGTAAGGGGGATTGAACACACAGTGTCACATTTGGAATTGCCCCAACCCCCCCTAGAGGAAGTCCGAATTGAGCCTCTGGGAAAGAGTGAGTCTTTGATTACAAGGTATTTCCGGAACACAACCCTCCCCCCGCAGGTTATGGCAAATGCTCAACCGTTTTTAGGGGATTTGGGAGCATCAGAACAAGCCGCGAGTTCGGACAAAAATATGTCAGATCAAGCAGTTAAGGAGTTAGAAGGGCAGAGGGAGGACTCTTCCATTACATTAACCTTGCCGGTAGCAGAGGGTATCCCCCCTGGCGGCTCAGCGGCTTACAGTATGGATGTACAGGTTTTGTTAATCTCCCTTACCAAAGAGATTAGGGAGAATTTCGAGATCTCAGAAAATAATCAAGCTAGTATTCGGGAAGCCTGTGAAGTTTTGGAAAGCAAAATTAACTTGTTATCAGACCGGCTGGGTAAGCTGGAGGCTGTGGTGGAGGCTCAGGAGGAGCGGTTGTTAGTACAATCTAAAGATATTTTACAGTTAAAACGTGGAGAAAAGATGTTACAGGATAAGCTAGAGTCATTGGAAAACAACATGAGGAGAAACAATATTAGGCTTTTGGGAGTCCCCGAGGGAATGGAAGGGGAAGATATTAAAGGTTAAGTGATTGCTCTGATCAAGGAGGTTATCCCGAACATAGCAGTGCTTAATTTAGAGGAGGATATCCAAAGAGTTCATCGGGATCCGTTCAAGAAGAACCCCAGAAGGAAAAACCCCAGGAGGATTTTGATAAACTTCAGTATATATTCAATTAAGGAGAAAATTTTGTCTGAAGCCCTTAAAGTTGGAGTCTTCTCCAAGGGCGAATGGTCCTTCCGGATAAGATCAGATGTGCCCAAAGCGACGTTAGATAGGCAGTGGGAGTTGGGAAATTTTATGCGGGAGCTCTGCTCTCTTGGGGCTACGGTTCAACTAAGATTTCCGGCTGCTCTACGTATTATGTGGAAGAACAAAATGTATAACATGAGAGATCCTGGAGAGGTTAGTGCATTTATAGAACAGATTAAGGCGTCTCAGTGAGATCTGGGAAAGTCCCGTCCGACGGCGAGTTTGAATAAAGGATAACAGGATGGCTATCCTAGTAGAAATAGGGAGGGGTCCCTTGGGGGGAGGGGGGGTTGGGTTTGGGTGTGTGTTGGTGGTGGTGTTGGTGGAGGGTGAGGGTGGCACTGAGTGTGGGGGCTGGGTTTGGGTTAGGTGGGTAGAAAATGATAAAAATAGGAATGTCCTTATAACTTGCTTAGATAGGAGGGGGGAGGTTTGTGGTTATGTTTTTTCCTTTTTCTTCTCCTTTTTCCAGGAATGACTAAGTATGGTAATTTACGATTAAAAATTCTTTCTTGGAATGTTAACGGCCTAAGGGTGCTACATAGGAGGAGGAAGATCTTTGAATATTTAAGATTGGTTGAGGAGGAGATTATTATACTGCAGGAAACTCATCTTCAACAAGATGAGTGGGAGAGATGGCTTAAACGACTAAATTGGGTTTCATTTAGTGTATGTTCTTCCCAAACTGGCGCGATTAAAGGTGTGGCAGTCCTGATTAAAAAGTCTATAAGGTTTAAGATAGGAGAGGTGCAAGTACACTCCAGGGGTAGATGGGTAGTGGTAGAAGTGTGTGTATGTGGCTACTGGGTCACAGTCGCAGGTTACTACGGACCAAATCTAGATGACCCGACGCCATTTCAAGAACTATTTAACATTTTACTTCTAGCTAGGTACCCAGTGGTGCTAGGTGGGGATTTTAATATACTGTTAGATCCTGCTCTTGATAAGTCGACCCCCCTGGCTGCGGTTAATTCACCTAAAACTATGGCACAGGTGAAGCAAGCCATGCGGGATTTAGGATTGATAGATATATGGCACTGGAAAGGGGGTGAAGGAGATAGATACACATTCTACAATAAAAAATATGGACATAGATCTAGAATAGATTTCTTCTTAATACATAAAAGTTTATGTTCAGAGGTGATAAAGGTAGCCCACAACCCAGCACACCTTTCGGATCACTCAGCTGTGAAATACATTTGGATATCAGGGTCGTAAGTAAGGGTATCAGGAGTACAATCAATCGCTCTTTACTTTTAGATGACTCAATAGTAGAGGTGTTAAAGAAAGATACAAGAGATTTTTTCTATTTTAATCGAGGAACAGCAAGTTTATGGTGTGTCTGGGACGCTTATAAGGCTTACATTAGAGGGAGGTTTGTGAGCCTGGCAATATACAAGCGTCGTGAAGAAAGGAAGAAGTTGGGGGATATGGAATCATCTTTAAAAACTTTTCAAGTTTTAATTCATAATGCACGATTAGAAGGGAAGGAAGAACTACTAGAGGAGCTGATACTCCAAGAGGAAAAGGTTCGGATCGACTTAGATTCTTTTTTGGAGAAGTGTAATAGGTTAAAGTGGGAAAGTAGTCAATATGCACATTATGAATACGGAGAAGGTTGTAGTAAACTGTTAGCTTGGAAGGTTAAGTCGGATTTCTCTAAAAGGCATATTTTATCGGTTAAATCAGACCTTACGAATCAGATTTGTGTGGAGCAAGATGAGATTGAGGGGGCATTTGTATCTTTTTTTCAAGAAATGTATTCAGAAAGTTTGGTAAATTCAGAGGAGTCGATCAGAGCATTCTTGGAAAAAGCGCATCTTCCAGTCTTGGACGAATCAGCAAAGCTGTCATTGAATTGTAAGATAAGTGGGGCTGAGCTTGATGAAGGCATAAAAGCTTTGAAGAAAGGGAAGGCAGTCGGCCCAGACAATTTACCTAACGAGTTATATGAGGTTCTGGGGGAAGAACTTATTCCAATTTTACTGGAATTATTTAATTCTATGCTGGTAGAAGGGTGGCAGGTACCTAAATCCTGGAGAGAAGCTATAATGTGTTTATTGTTAAAGCCAGGTAAGGACTCAATGTCTTGTTCATCGTATAGACCCATTTCCTTGTTGAATTCGGACTACAAATTGTACACAGGGATTTTATCTAGGAGACTGGGGAAAGCTATAGGCAACTTGATTCACTTGGATCAAAAGTGATTTATGAAGGGTAGACAACTCCATGAGGTAACTCATGAGTTATTCGCTGCAGTAGACCTAGCGGAACAAGAAAAGGCTCCATTAGCGATTTTGACTTTTGATGCAGCGAAAGCTTTTGATCGAGTCAACTGGTCTTTCTTGGGGGTCGTGTTGGAAATAGGGGGTTTGGGTATTCCTTTTATTAGGGCTGTTAGGGAACTGTATAGATGTCCTTCTGCGAGAATCTTGGTTAACGGTCAACTATCACAGGAATTCAGGATTTGTCGGGGCACGCGACAGGGGTGTCCTTTATCTCCCTTGCTTTTTAATTTATATATTGAACCTTTGGCAATCTTATTACGGGCTTGTAAGGACATTCCCCCGTTTCGGGTCGGGGCTGGGAAAAGAAAGTAGCGTTATACGCGGACGATCTTATGCTATACACTAGTGATTTGATGACTACTTTGCCTATGGTTAACACGTTGATGGAGCAATTTGGCAGCTTTCCGGTTATAGTATAAATACAGAAAAGACGGAAATTATGTGTTGGAATTTGGCCTATGCTTCTCCCTTAGTTAAACAAGAGATTAAATACTTGGGAATTCGGTTTACAACTGATCTTAATGATGTAGCTAAGCTAAATTTTGACATAACTTATAGGGAAACTAAAAGACTGTTAAAGTCGTGGGCTGCTCTTCCACTTTCTATAATTGGAAGATCTAATATTTTGAAGATGTGTATTCTTCCAAAGTTTACCTTTTTATTTAACACAATTCCATTAGAGTTTAAGGGGAGTTGGTTTAAAAAATTACAGGGAGATTTATCCTCGTTTGTTTGGGCCTCCAAGGGAGTAAGGATTTCTTGGAAAAAGATGAGTAGAAAGAAAGAGTGGGGGGGTATTGCATCTCCAGATTTTTTTAGGTACTATCTGGCTTTTCAACTAAAAAATACCAGAATGTTATTGAATAAGAAGTCAGAGTACGCATTGGTCTGGAGAGCTCTGACGGCACATCTTGAGGAAGGAGCTGATCATTTTTTATATAAATTTGGACACCCAAAGTACTTCAAGAAGGTACGTTTGAAGCTCCCCAGACAGGCGTGTAATGTTTGGATTATTTTTCGGTAGGTGCTAGGGATACCCTATTATTGTAGTTTTGCTCCTATTTGGGATTCACCCGGTACTCCTGAATGTCTTATCGACAAACTATCAATTCCTTTGAGAACAAGTGGGATGGTAAGATGGGGTCAGATTATAGAAGGTTGTAAATTGTTAATCTGGTCTGAATTTCAGGAGCGTACTAGAGGGACAGTTTCTAAATTCAAGTACCTTCAGTTATCTAGTTGGGTGAAATCTCGACGAGCAGGAGAAATAGGGAGGAGCTCATGGGAAGGGAAATTAAACCAGATAGCCATTAAAAAATAAGTTGCTTTGTGGTATCATGCTCTGTTGGAAACAGTAGATGATGGTGCATCCCTCCCCTTGTTGAAGTGGGGGAGGATTTTTCCAACCCTAGAAGTTACAGCATTGTGGCAGAAGTCTTGTTCAGAACTGTGGTTTACTACTAAATCTGCAGGGTTGAAGAAAAACCATCTGTTTACACTACATAGGGTTTACTGGACACCTGCTAGATTAACAGCTATTGGGAAATTTAAGAAAAACTGTCCGCGGTGTGGGGAAGACAATGCAGATGATGTTCACATGTTTTGGCAATGTTCAATGTTGATTAAATATTGGAAGGAGATAGGAAGTATTCTAAAGGTAATTTGTGATGTAAACGTAAGAATAAACCTTCCTATGGTGGTGTTTGGGGTTTGTGAACCGGGTATAAATTATCAGAAAATGTCAGTACAACAGGAGCACTTGTTGTTTGTACTAATGCTTTTGGCCAGACGGGAAATATGTCGTAAATGGGTGGATCCTCTGCCCCCCTTGTTCAGGATTGGCAAACATCTGTAAATCGACTATGCAAAATGGAACAACAAGGTTCTCTTACTAGAAGAGATAATTTTTGGGTGGATTGGGAAAATGTTTATCAGTAACTTACAAGTGTGGAGTAGTTTCAGTTATATAATTTGTATTTTGTAGTTTCTTTGTTTAGTTTCCTCCTCTTGAAATTTAAGTCCAAAGATTAGAACTCCCTTCACCTTATTGGGTGATGCTTTGGTTATGATCAGGTCTTGAAGAAAACAGTAAGATTTGGTCGATGGCAGTCGATTGGGAAAAGTGCAATAAGTAGAACAGGTGGGGCGGCCCGGCAGTGTTGCGGACCGCACACCTGGAGCCATACCATTATTGCCTCGGCCATTGCCTTTTTCCTCTTAACCAAAGAGCGGGTGGCGAAATGAGGAAAAAAATAATAATAATAATTGCACCCGATAATGTCCAACTCGTAATGAGGCCACATACATGCATCAATTTGTCCACAGCCATAGATATCTGTGACATCTTACAGCTTGTGAAATCCCTGTTTCTTACTCAATTTGGAGCATTGCTGCCTAGAATGGATTTAGCACTAGTGTGATACAAAAACTGAAAGCACTGTTTTGAGCATCTGAGTTGGCCTGATTGCTATTACTATAGTATAATCTTTCTTAAATGTCAGAGTGATGGCATGGTTCTCTTTTTCTTTTAACACTTCATGCTGACCATAAGAGTTTCTCACTTGAGACTTAATTACTTACTGCTTCTTATGCCAACTGGCATGTAGGACACCAATAAAGGACCTCCACTTCTGTCTGTGTTGGGCATGTTTCTGTGTGGTGTCCCAGTGGTGGGTCAGTGTCTTTGTTTATGTTTCCAAAGTTTGCCTCCAGGTGTTCTTTGGCCAACTTTTCTTCCATCTGCCTTCTGAGGTCCAGTGGAGTCTTGTTCTCTTCTGATGGTTAATCATATCCATCTCTATCTTTTCCTCATAATGATGGTGTCCATGCTCACTTGCTTGCATCTGGTGAGCAGTTCCTGGTTGGAGAAGGTTCTCAGCCAGAAAATTTACAAGGTTATTTGCAGCTTACTGTGCAAACGGTTGAGAGTTTGGTGATGTTGCTTTTCATAATCTACCAGCGTTCTGACCCATACAAGGGTAAGGACAGAACACTGAGCTTGGTATTCATGCTCAACAGAGATGAACTCCACACACACATTTCAGCATCCTGAAGACATTCCTGGCATTGTTCAGTCTGCTATTGGAGTCACTACCTATCCTTCCATTATGTCTGCTAGTACTGCCAAGGTAAATTAGCTCTTCAGTCATAGCTAGATTCTCTCCATCCACCTTGATTGATAAATGATTTGGGATGTCAGAACCACGTGCGTAAATGTTGAAGCGAAATGTCTTTTCCTGCATATGCTGGTGTGTGTGAGAGCAAGGCTTGGACATCTGCATTGTCAAGGTTCTCAAGTGTATAAAATAAGGTCAATCTGATACCTCTGTCTGAATTCTCTGTTGTGTGTCACATCATCCACTCGATGACTAAGTTAAAGAGCATCATGCATCCCTCTTTCTCATCAATCTTGACTTAGATGTTATACCCCCTATCTCCCACCTTGCAGGTAAAATTATCACAGAAACTCTTGTAGAGAACGATCCTCTGCAGTATGTCAGAGGCTCTCGTTATGTGCCAGGGACTATTGCAGTGGATACTGTCAATGACTTTTTCAAAATCAGTGAAGTAGATGTATAGTTGTCTCTGCCACTCCCTGCACTGCTCTATGGTATTAGGTAATGTAAGGATCTGATCGGCACACTGTCTGCCCTTGCGAGACCCAGCCTGTTCTTTTCTTACCTGCTTCACCTTGGCATCAGAAAGGTGGTAAATAATGATTTGTGCTAGGATTTTAGTTGAGATTGACAGAAGAGTGATTCTGTACTAGTAGTTACAGTTGGTCACTGCTCCCTTGTTTGGAGTCTTGACAATGATGCCTTGGTTCCAGTCACCTTGTACTTTCTTTCTCTCCCAAATCGCTGTTAACAGTGGTTAGAGGATCGCTGGTGATGTTTCAGGGTCTAGCATGAATATTTCTGCATTTGGGTTGGCCTGGCCAGGAGTTTTTCTTTACGTGAGAGCTCAGATATTAGTGGCAATTTATTTTTTCATTCAAGAAAAATAAAATTACAAAATTGGTTCGAGCGAAAAGTGTCTTGTGGAAAGTGTCAGTTGCCACTGCATGTGTGGTGCTACCTGTATTCACTGCGATTTACAGAAACAAGATGGATATATGTCTCCAACAATCTTGTATGCAGGTGCATTCCTTGTGTACATTTTCCTTGCTACTGACTTGACAGTTGCGAAGAAAAACTGTGAGGTCATTTGTACATATGAGCAGATGGTAAAAATGTGGCTCTTGTGATAAAAATTTATTGAATTGTACTGAGGTTCGCTTTGATGCTCTGCCTTGTAAAATCTTCTTACTTGTGTAATTCTTGCAGGAATTAGGTATAGTATATGATGGAAACAATATGCATATTCTCCCACTTATTTTAATCATAATTAGCCTACACCTGATTGGCACATTTAATTTACTTTTATGTTCCTAGTAAATTATACTACATGCAGTGTCATAAGGCATGTAAATTCAAACACTGGCAAAAGATGAATGTACTGAGTGGATTGAGAATGGAATCCAACAAAATTATTTTCAGATGACTTCTTAAAACCTGGCTTTGACCAATTTGTTTAAACAAATTATAACAAGATTGTTGGTGCTTACTTTCATATCGCAGGGGAGACACCAGGTAGCTATGCACTCTATAAATCCTATAAGATAAGAGAGGTATATGTTGTAGGTACCCAGAATGTTCTTGATACTGTTTCTTTGATTACGCACAACATCCTATCAAACACAAGTTGATGACTTATGTGATCTTCTGGGGGTTGAGATTTGAGAGAGAAGCAACAAACAAGGGAGAAAGCAAAAACACACATGCCCTTCCATGGAGTGCTTAAGGAAAAAGAAAATGTAAGCAGTGGAGTGATACAAACCAAATAATGGACAAGAACTATACTCTGGGGGAGGCCAACACATGAAGAAAGAACGTCATTGAGTAAGTAGGAATCCAACCAATAGCAAACTTTGACTCACCCAAAGGTCACTATAAGTTTTGCTCTATTATACAACAGATCTTCAACAAGGAGTTGATAGTTGTCTGTAGTCTAGGCCTGAAAATTAGGTGCTGCTGTGAGAGACCCAACAAGTCTAAAGTGAGTGGGTTGTCTGGAATAGATGTAGACCATTTGTGCACAACACCAACTTGCACATTCCGATCTGGATGCCTCTTTGGAAACACCAATTACTTCTTGTAGAAGGCTTCCCTGGTTTGTAGTGGGTACCAAAGGTACTTACACCTTATACCAGGTCCAGTTATCCCTTATTAGTGAAATGTAGGCAGTGTCTAGAAGCCAGACTGTCTAGGGATAGCTGTAGTTGAGCAGCCAAGGTTTATCTAGGAGACATGCAAAGCTCATGCAATACCACTGTAGTCACATAGTACTTATACATGAAAGAAAATACTCAGTGTTACAAAAATAAAGGTACTTTATTTTGGTGACACAAATGCCAAAAATACCTTAGAGACTATACTCCCTTAGGAGGTACGTAATATACACAGTATATACACCAGAATGCAGTGATAGCTGTAAAAACAGTTAGAAAACAGTGAAAATAGTGAAAATCACAATAGGTAGCAATGAGCCTGGGGGAACACAAAACATATACTAAAATAGTGGAATGCGAAAGTCGGTTTCCCACCTAGGCAAGTGTAGTGTTTAGAGGGGCGCTGGGAGTGTTAAAAAAACACCAAAGGGAAGTAATAGAACCCACCCCAGAGCTCAGGAAAGCAGGAGTAAATCACAGTAAATTACCTAGAACACACAAGAACACGTGATAGAAGATTTTGCAAGAACTAGAAGAGACTGCAAGGCACTAACAATGGATTACTGGAACTGAAGACCTGTGGAAGAAGGGAGGCCAAGTTCAAGAATCACTGAAGAGTCCAGGGAGAACAGGAGCACCTGCTAACCCGGATGAAGGTGCAAAAGAAGAACCACCGGTGAAAAAGAATAGTCAGTACTGCACCCAAGAAGACTGAAGCAGGTTCCTGGTTGGTGCAGATGATGTCCCATGACGGATGGAAGATTGCAATCTGGTTTGCATCCCTGGATTCCGCCAACACGCACACGCAAAGCTCCCGGTTACCAGAAAATGCCGCTGCCCAGGACCAGGAGGGACCTGGTGGCCTCTACCCAGGAGGGGGGAGACAGAGGGGGCTCTCAGTAATTCAGAGAGCCCTCAGAAGACCAGGCAGTGCACACAGGAGTCCCACAGCATGGGGCCAAAGAAGGTGCAAAGGGGGGCCCACACAGCACGGCACAAAGAGATCCCACGTCGCCGGAGAACCACTCAGGAAGCTGTGCATTACAGGAAGGAGCGCTGGGGGCCGGAGCTGTGCTGTACACGAAGAACTTTGTGGGAGGTCGCACACAAGGCTTGGCAATTGCAAAACATGGGGTGCATGGGGTACTGTCTTGCGTGGGGAGGCAAGCTCTTACCTCCCCCAAAGTTGAACAGCTGGACCTTTGGACCGTCTGGACCACTTCAGTCCACAACCCGTGTTGTTGGATCCATGCACTTTATCAGGAGAGGAGACCCACACCACCGTTCGCCACTGCAGAGAGGTGCCTGCTGAAGCAAGGAAGTGAGACCTTCACTTCAAGGGAGATTCCTTTGTTCTTCTGGTGCAGGCTGAAGACAGGCAATCCTCGGAGGATGCACGACATAGAAACAGTTGCACTTACTGGAAGGCGCTGAAGATGCAACTTTCCAGAAGTTGTCTTTGCTTCTTTGTTGCAGTTTGTAGAGTTCCTGGGTGGTCCAGATGCAGTTTTGTCAGTAGAAGGTGAAGTAAATGATGCTGAGGATTCCTGCTGGAGTCTTGCAATCCGAATCTGAGGAAACACCCAGAGGAGAAACACTAAATAGCCCTGAAAGGGGAATTGGTCAGCTACAGAGGCAAGCACCTATCAGGGGAGGGCTCTGACCTCAGCTGCTGGCACTGGCCACTCAGATGCTCCCAGAGTTCCCCATAACCTTGGAATCCAAGATGGCAAAACCCAGGGACACTCTGGAGGAGCTCTGGGCACCACCCATTGGGTGGTGATGGACAGAGGAGTGATCACTCCCCTTTCCTTTGGCCAGTTTCACCCCAGAGCCGGAAATATGGGGCCCCAGACTGGTGAAGACAGGATTATGCAAGGAGGGCACCATCTGTGCCCTTCAAAGCATTTCTAGAGGTTCTGGTAGGCTACCCCACCCATGACTGTTCACCTCTTTCCAAAGGGAGATGGTGTAACACCCCTCTCCCTAAGAAAATGCTTTGTTCTGCCTTCCTGGGCTCGAGATGCTTGAGCAACAGGAGGGCAGACACCTATCTGTGAGGTGGCAGTAGCTGGGGCTGCTTGGAAAACCTCAGAAGGCTGATATGGCAGTACTGGGGTCCACTGTGTAGCCCCCAAGGCACAGGGAATTGTACAACCAATACTAGAATCAGTACTGGGGTACAATTCCAAGATGTTAGACACTTTACATGGTCATATTTGGCATTACCATTGTGAAGCTGGACATAGGTATTGACCTATGTCCAGTGCACGCGTAAAATGGTGTCTTCGTACTCATGAAGTCCGTAAAAATGGTCCTGGATGACGTGGGGGCACCTCCGCTAGTGCAGTGGTGCCCTCACACACAGGTACTTTGCATCTAGCCTTCACGGTTGGAAGGCCTGACATATAGGTGACCTGGTGCAATTTAAATGTCAGTGAAAGGTTTGCATGCACCATTTCACACAGGCTGCAATGGCAGTCCTGCAGAAGCCTTTGCCTGGGCTTCCTATGGGTGGCAAAAGTAATACTGCAGCCCATAGGGATCCTCTGGAACCCCAATGCCCTGGGTACCTAAGTACCTTATACTAGGGACTTATAAGGGGTGACCAGTATGCCACTTTGGGATGAAATAGTGGGCTACCAGTATGCACTGACAAAATTGAGAGGAGAGAGACCATAAGCACTGTGGTCCCGGTTAGCAGGATCCCAGTGACACAGTCAAACAAACTGCCATCAGGCAGACATTGGGGGTAACATGCCAAAAAGAGGGTACTTTCACCACTTCTCATCACCAGTACATAATCTTCCCATTTTACCTCATTTTTCTTGTCTTTGCTAAGGTTGTGACAGCAGTTGCAACCTTACTTTCGTGTCCATAGTATTAAAAAAAACTAGGGCCATTGAAAAGATGCGATTAGGAGAGTACAGAGCATTCCAGGTAACTATGTAATTATTGCACTTAAACTTTAAACCTCTGCTAAATGCTTTTTTGATTCAAGCAAAAAAAAAAAAACATTTTATTTTAAGCTTAAAAGACCCAAGATTACAAAATAAATGTGTCACTTATGGTCAAGTGCACTTGCAGCAAATGTAAACTGGCCACCTTTTAGTTGTTGATTGCTGTTCTTGAGTATGTAACTGCACAGACATTATAATGTTCCTTATTAATATACTTTGAATTATCCTTTGTTCCGCACATGAAAATACATCTGCACATACATAAATTTAATTAAAACGGGGTTGACAAAAAGGATTGTTTCCTTGAAAGAAATGTCCTCTCCTTCTGGCTGTATTCATACCCTTACTGCGCTATTAAGCTCAGAGGCGTGGCTAGCGCCCAACAAAGATGGCAGCATAGGAGCAGAACTCTGGACATGAGTGGCTTACCAGCCTCAATAATCTCATCCAGTGGAACATCAGGATCAGAAGTAACATGGTTTTGACCGTGTAATGGGACCAACTTTTAGATGGGGATATTGTGAACCGGAATAATCCAGCACGACAAGCTCCTCATAAGGTACTGGTGTTTTTCTATACTCTCAGCTAGTAGACAGATCACAAAAAAAGCTCTAGTACCTGTGATACAACAATCTTCCTTAGGCAACCTACTCTGCATTATATTCTAGCTATAAAGTTATATAACAATTGCTACCACACTAGGGTTTATATACTCTTCCTACAAGCTTATTCACAGATAACTAACCATACAGAATGTTGTATATGTCACTTCTTAGGCAATTAATTTTTCTTTAGCCTATTATGAAGCTACAATGCTCTTGAAGTGGGGAGGGTTGTTTGGGTGGTTTCAGGGCAGGGGTGGTTCAGTTGGTTCATTGTGGTTTTGGTCAATCCTACTGACTGTTGTTTTTGTATTTGGTACTTTCTCTCCACTCTCTATCATGTGCTATTTTCTTTACCCTCCTTAATCACCTGCACACTTCTCTCCCTTTCCTTCCTCCAGAGGATCCTCCCCTTCACACTACAGGCTACCTATGCGATAAAGTGGTAGGATCATGACTCAGACATACCTTAAAATCCACTCCCTTAACACCAAGGGGCTCAATAACCTAAACAATTGAAAAAAGGTTTTAGATTATTGCAGTAAACTAACAAGTGATATTATTCTCCTCTGAGAAAGTAGAGCTACAGCAATTGAAGCATGGAGCATGCAGCACACATGGATTTCTGACTATACATATTCACCAGCCATTAACAAGAAAAACAAAGTGTTCACTCTGATTTCTAAACAAGCACGTTGTTTGGTTGAGTCGAAAGCACACAACAATCAAGGAAGAGGCTGACTATCAAACATTCCTAGGATTTGCTTCTCCTTTTTCATAGCAAACATCTATCATCCGACATCGGATGAACTGACCTTCTGGTCATCTCTAAGCTGAAAATTACTTGAAATTCCACAAAACAGCATACTGATATTGGCGGGTGATTGTAATCTACCCAACAACACCACCTTAGATAGACTATTACAGTACACATAGAGACCCAACCACTCACACACTCAGGCTCATAAACTAACAGAAGATAATAACCTAATTGAAATCTGAAGACCCCACAATCTGACAGGGAGTGACTTTATGTTTTACACACAAACCCACAATTCTTTATTCAGAATCAATTACTTTTTAATTAGCAAATCTGTCCAACTATTAAACCTATTCTCATATTGGGTCATGCATGCATCACATTACCTTTAAACATCTCTATACAACGATCTAAATCAGTCTCATAGAGAATGAATGATGAACTACCCGATGATCCTGTCTCCAAAATCTTAATCACCCAAGCATTGTCCAACTTCTTTGAGGAGAACATTTCTTCAGAAGTGCACAAGATAACATGAGAAGCTATGAAAGCCACTATCAGGGGGAAAATGATTGTCATAATGTTGAATAAAAATAAGCAGCTGAATGCAAAATTAAACCTCCTGGACAAGCAAATCTAATCTCTGGAAAAGAATAGAGAAGCAAGCCTTGATCCAGTAACTACTACTAAAATTAAATATCTCAAATATGAATATAATAAAACATTAAGTGACAGAGCCCATGTATGGTCCACTAAATCAAAAGCTAAAAACATTCTAGAATGCAACAGAGCCGGTAGACTCCTTGCTCTGACCCTTAAAGAAACAAAAAAATCTATCAACATACCAGCCATCAAAGATAAAAATGGATGCTTACAAACAGACAGCTAAAATGGTTGATACACTCCAAAGGTTTTACTCACCATTCTATAACTCGCTGCAAACCGGGAATACCTCCAAAATAGAAACGTGTAAAGCATTCCTCGTCTCCCTTTAGCTTCCCACACTGGCCAGGGAAGACTTGGAATATCTTAACAATCCTATTTCACAAGACAAAATAGCAACTGCCATTAACTCTTTAAGACCAAAGAAAGCGCCTGGTCCAGATGGCTTCCCTGCATCTTTTTATCAGAACTATCAACACATACTACTGCCCCACATTTTAAATTTCTTTCATGGCTTCTACTCCAAAGATTACATTGGAGGCTCCTTCTCCAACGCTTATATAGTTGTCAGGCCAAAAGAAGGGAAAGATCAGTTAGAAAAAAGAAATTATGTCTTATTTCTTTACTTAACACTGACTATAAAATATAAACAAAACTGCTGGCACTCAGATTAGAAAAAGTCCGCCCATCTCTTATCCAACCCTCACAAATGGGCTTTGTTAAGGGGCGCCTGACAGCCGACAAGATCAGAACCTTCTGTCACATACTTGAAAAACAAAACAACTCTCTCCTCTCACTATGGCTATGGCTTTAGATGCGGAGAAGACTTTTGATAAGGTTTCATAGACCTTCTGAAAATCAACACTAGAAAAATTGAACCTGGAAATGTGTTACATATGAAAGGCCATGGCAATTTATTGGAAACCTTTGAAGGTATTAAACTCATTGGATACATTTTGGATAAGTTCAGCTTATCACAGGGCAGTAGCCAGGGCTGTCCTCTCCTCTTTCTACTATCAGTTGAACCTTTCTTGCACTTCATTCGAACTAAAACTACAATACAAGGGATTCCTTCAAAAGTGGTACACAAAAACTAGCAGCATATGCAGATGATGTCCTGATTGTCTGTAAAGAGGCAAGCAGAGTCATCACAGAAATACTTAGTTATTGCAAACCTTGAATAAGGATAAAGCTGAAATCTTCCCCCTTTATGTATTCTGTCTACCCCAACATGATGTCTGATTTTAATCTGAAACAGCAACCAAACAAATTAAAATATCTAGGCCTCAAACTGTGCTGATGCTAAAACCCACATTGAAGAATCCCTTTTCACTAAATCAAAAAAGTAACAGAAGAGTGGTCTCCAAAATTCATTACATGGTGGGGCCAAGTTGAAACGGTTAAAATGACGCTTGCACCGCAAATTAACGTTTTCCTTAATATGTTTCCACTTAGCCTCTCCATACATTTCCTTAACTTCAAAAATGAACTAACTAGACAAACCATTTGGTGGCTGAACACAACTATGTCCGGTCTCCCAGCCTGCGCGGATATTGAATCAGACTTGGTTCACCCTCTATCAATTATTAACACCTAAACAAACTAAGGTGCCTATCTCCTACCAAATAATTTTAAGATTCACTTTCTGCTATTAAAAATTTAGACAGATGTTTCTGTCATAAAATTAAAATATCAGAATTCGCCTACTGGTGGTTTAATTTAGCAATCAAAATGTATCCTACCATCTCTTTCTAAAAGTATTGGTCTTCCACAGGCATTCCGTATGTCAAGGATATCAGCCAACCTAACAAACCCATATCCTTTGCTATTCTTTCTTCTAAATTTAATCTTGAACCAATAGATTTTTACAACTTCCTATTCTTAAAAGTAGCATTGAGGGGCATTAAGAGACCACATAAGGAGGTAATGTCTACACGTCCTTCAAAATTTATCTTCCAAAAGAGAGACAGTTTCCATAATTTATAAAACCTTAAAGGAAGTCTCCAAACCACAAACAGATGAGGTACCCCAAGCATGGGACTTTCATGCACCAGATATAACATTGATTCCATGCCACCAACAAACTGGGCCAGCATATGGAGCTTTATGCTAAGATTTAAAGTGTCTCTCCTTATTCTACAATGTAAATTTTGGACACCTTATAGATCATTCTGGGCACCTGAATGTTTAAATAAACACGACCATTTGCCTTTGACTGCTTGCTGGCATTGTAATCACCCCACAGGTGACTTAGAAGACTTATTATTTTATTGCAAACACATATATCCTTTTTGGCAAGATATTGAAAATACACTAACAGCTTCAGTGTACAGCTGCCTTTAAAGCATACCATAGTCTCCTTTGGCATACATAACTCAACGAACTTGAGTCCACTAAAATCACTAACTACATGGGACCACTTTCTTGTTGATATTCTGATAACCTGAGGTATTAAAACGGTACTCGCACATTGGAAGAGCTATAACAACATATTATAACACAGATGGTGTGCTTGTGTCTGTTTCATCAGTAGTGCAGACCGCAACCTACACAACACTACATTTAATAATAAATCCTCCTGCTTACTATGGTTCAAACTAGACCTTTAACTACAAATTATGAATCCTCCCTGAATTACACACAATATCAATAAAAACTGAGTGTGCCCCTTCTTTCCTCCCCCTCTCACTATTTCCCTGTACTCTCTCCCTTACCTCTTTTGGGCCTTTCTCTCTGCTCTCCCTTGCTCAACTTTTTAGAGACTCAACAATAATTTATTTTCATATGCTAGTTAATATAGGATGCCCTATTATGTACACCCCTTGGCATGTGGACAACATATCTGAATTGCGCCAAGGTTACTTCATTATAATGCAATATTATGATCTCATCTACAAATAATGATAAAATGTTTAAAATTTAAAAAAAAGATTGTTTCCATGTCATAAAAATGTTTTCAATCATTTTTGTGCAAATTCATGCAACAACTCAGACATTGTTTTCAAAGCAGCGTTATTTAGAGTAATTTAGAGTACGGAAAAATAGCAAACGAGGTTAGCCTTTTTCAAACGTAAAATGACTTGATTGGTACAATGACTCCTGGTGACACTCATTATGCGTAAAAAAATGTAAAATGGTGTTTTTTAAGGTTGTTTTTTAACGGAAGAAGGTACTTTTAGAGACCCCTAGGGCTGACACAAAGTCAAACCGAAACAAAAACTAGGCAGGGGTCAAACACCCTGGCCAGGCCACACTAACGTAATCGGGTAATGTCACTGAGCAAGTTCCTCCTACAGAATGGGAGACTCCTAACCCATTCACACATGTATAACTTGGAATTATTCAGGACAAAGCTGATTTGTGTAATTGATAGATCTAGGGACAATCCCAAGCTTAGCTAAAAGTATGGCACGTTCTCAACGAGATACATCAGACTGAATTGTATTTATTTCAATGCAGATGGAGCCACAAAACTCGCAAAGAAACTCCCAGTGAAGAACAGCCCTTCCCACCACTTAGATGTTTCTTTCTTTAGTGCCTTCACCAAAGCTAGAAACGTACTGCTGATGCATTAGGTTTCGTAGCATTTGTTCTAGGTGTTGCTGCAGTTGTAAATATTTATTCTACATGATTTAAACTATTCGACCTTCTTTCTTGCAGTTTGCCAGGGGCTGCATAGTCTAATACATAATATATCGTAGAGGGAGTTTTTCCCAAGTAGTTGGCTGTGCCGTATGAAATAGGCAGGGGTCAAACACTCTGGCGTGGCCACACTAACGTAATGCAGCAATGTCAGTGAGCCAGTTCCTCCTTCAGAGTGAAAGACCCCTAACCCATTCACACATGAATACTTGGAATTGTTCAGGACAAAATTGATTTGTGTAATTGATAAGTCCAGGGGTAATCCCAATCTTAGTTAGAATTGTGGCTGTTCTCAAGGAGATGCATCAGATTGAACTGTATTTATTTCAATGCAGAAAGAGCCACACTTTTTTAGACAATTCACCAGGTTTGACTTTCAGCAAGACATATTTTCAATGATAACCTTGAAAACACAAACTGCAAACCACTTTTACTTTTTAGAAAATGCAAGGTCCTAGTGAGCACGTTGCTACTTTGAAGCCATGCTTTCTGACAGCTCTTTAAAAACTTACTCTATAAAAACGCTACTTATCATTGGCAGTATGCACTTCAGAAAGTTACAATTTTTTTAATCTTAACACTTTTAATTAGAGCTGTCCATTGTTCCCATGCCGAGTCGATTCCATTCTTAGTGGTGAAAATAGAAAATAGACCAAATATGGCAATTGCGAGCGATCTGTGGCATGCTTAATTAGAGACTGGTTTAATTCTCACGTGAAAGTGTGCAATATCTGTAAAAAGGACATCAGTGCTGCTGTGACTTAAAACCTTCTGCACCGAACAAAATATGGAAAGAAGTGAGTGGCAGCAGGCAGACTGTATGATGTTATCATTCTGCTCTCGTAATAAAAAGCAGTGGATTTTTATTAAAGCAGATTTAACAGATCAGTGCCTGTAACTAATTCGCAAGCCATGGAAAGATGCAAACAATGCTGCTTGGCTGCCCTCTACAGGGTGCTTAAGAACACGTTTAGAAGCATCCATACTATTTACATTTTCTATGGGCATTTTTTGCAAGACCTGCAGTTGTTTTTTCTTTACCGTCAGGTCTGTAGATTTTTCGAATATTCAACCTTGAAAGCTGCCGTTAACAGACTAAACGCAGATGAAACCCCATGGAAACCATACCCATGTTTCTTCTAGTGAATGTATACCATTCTTATCCCCTTGTCCTGGCCTTTCCTCCCTTGTGCTACATTCTTTTTGAATGTTTGGAGTAGTTTGCATTGAAACCTTTATAACTTTTTTCCACTAATAGTATCCATGACAAATGTGCATCCTTTTTTTCTTTTTTTCCAACAGCATGGCGATTCTTAAAGGTTTGTAGGTTCCCTGTGCGGAATCTGAAAAAATAGCCAAATTATAGCTGAACTTTGCATTTTTGGGAAAAATGTGAAAAGGTGCTGTACAAAAGCTGCTGTTTTTGTTGTGAAAATGACATCAATGAAATGTTTACTGTTCTAAGTTACCCATCTTCCCAGCTTTCAGGAACTGTTTACAGTTTTAACAGTGGCATAACAAAACCTGAGCCCCCAATTCCCTGCAAGATATGCCGAAGGGACCCACAACACTCACATAAATAGAGTCTGAGGGGTAAGTTTGGGTGCCCCTATACTGCAGGGGCTGAGGGGGCTTCTGTTGCGCCCATGAATTGTAATGAAAAAAAATATTTTTTACCATAATGTGTGCATTGTTTTCGAAGAGGTGGTCCATTTTCCCTAATTTTTGTGGTTTCAACCTACTTGAGGGTTGTGGTAAAAACAGGTGCAAAACCAACAGGTGATCCCTGAAAGCAATACATTTCTGAAAAATATTCAAAATTCTGAATTCAGTAAGGAGTCATTTGTGTAGATCTCTCAATATTTTCCCAAATCAAATAATTGATTAATTAAAAACCAGTGAAAATAAGTAGGAAAAAGTAGCTATTAGAAGCAACATTTAGGCTTATAATTTTTTCGTGATGACTAATTTACAAAAGCAATGTATTGTTACATCCGATAGACCCTTCTTGTCGTAGGCATACATAGGGTCTGTGGATTCTCCAAACACATCCAATGCCCAGGGCCAATAACTGAGCTTCAGCCAATAATGATTTTTCATTGCGTACCAACCACAGAGCAATTTATATTGTAAAACATAATGAATTAAAAATAGATATGAGGGTAACCTATGTTTGTCTGAAATCTACACAAGACGCTATGTTTATGAAAAGCAGTTAGTTTTACACTTCTGAATTTGAGGTTAGCATACTATCATGTGATTCAGATGGCATTTTGAAAAATAGACTCTCTTATATTTCGAAGCCAACAATTAAGAGAAATACAATTATTATTAACAAGTGTGCTATTGTTTTGTGTTCCCACACCTCTCCCGATAAAAATAGAACCCCATTTGCATGGCTGAAACTAGCTCCTGTGACACCAAACCCCCAGAACGTGACCTAGAGACATCACATTTCACCCAGCAAAATCAATGATTTTTTACAGTGTGGGTAGGTGCGGACTTTGGGCCCTAGCTCACCTGCCACCCAGGGAAACCTACCAAACCCAACATTTCTGAAAACTAGACAAGGGGATTGCAGGGTGGTATGACTGGTGTAGATTTTTGTTAGAAATTGGGTTTCTAGTTAGTAGAGGTTTGCACCCTGTCCAACTAGCAACTACAATCCTAGTTAGGGTAAGTCAGATACATAACCTGAATTAACCTGTGCTCACCATCTGGTAGCTTGGCACGGATCATTTGACCTTAATTTAAGAAGGAAGTTGTAAAGTATTTATTACAGTAAAAGTGAAAAAACAAAAAAGACTCCACACCAGTTTAGAGAAATAGGGAATATTTATCAGAGTAAATAAGTCCAAAACAACAAAAACCCAAAGAGTACTTTTCAAGTTGTGCACATTTAAAATGGTAAAGGCCAGCACAGTATTTACAGTCATGCCGACCGGGTTACACTGTGTAAGATCCATGCACGGGATCATCGGGTATCCGGTTGCAACATATCTGAAAATCAGGACCCCACAGTGACTAGTATGGAAGTCTCCAACCAGTCCCTTGAGACTGTTGCACTGGGGCAAATTCAGCCACCTGTGGGAGAGCGTAGCACAACTACAGAGACTGCGCAGGTCCCATCATACACAGTACCTTGCGATGAGTAGCTTTTGATGTGGGGGAATCCAAGCGTTGGTACTGATGCAGGAGCCAAGATGAGGGAAGGCTGGTGGGTCTCAGAAGTGGGGCTTGCGTCGTTATGCTTTGTAGTTTGCTGGAAGTGACTTGCAGATGTAGAGCTGGTCCTGTGGGCAGTGCTGGGCTGCCGAGCCTCGCGCTTCTGGCCTGCCCCCGGTCACTCAGTCAATTCGTTCTCTTGGAAGCTGTGCTGAGAGCACTGCATCAGTGTCGAAAAGGCAATGGTTCTGGATGGCACACACAGCCAGCGAAAAGGCAAGCATCAGTCCAGTATGAAGCACCGTTCGTGGTCAAAACAGAATGCTTGATCCTTTGGCACAGGGAAGCACTGGTCTTGTAGGAAAATCGAGTTGGCCATCAGGCCATGGGTGGTGGTTGCAAAGCCCCGCTGCCGGATTCATGGGGTGCAGAATCCCACGGTGGAGCGGTGGGGTGAGGTCTTTGATGGTCCGAAGACTTCCTGAACACTGGGCAAGCCAGCAAACTCATGGAGTTACTTAGGAAACAAAAGGTGGTTCAAAATTAGGTTCAATCCCCCCTTACTAGCAGGCAAAAGGCAGCAGGGCAACATAGCAGAGCATGTTGCAAAGTGATGTTGATCAAATGAGAATTTACCTTAAAAACAAAAGATGACTCATCTGGCAAAACAAGAAACTGATAATTTAATTAAACATTACAGCTGGGAGGGCAGTTACAGAACCAGGGACTGAGGACTGTGTCTTATTGTACATCGGATTGAAACAAGTTTTTATACATTTCTGAATGTCATCAATCCATAAAAGACATTCTTTTTTTGATATAGAAATGTGAACAGTTGTCAAGGAGTCGTAAGTGGACCTTGACCTGGTGTGGGCACAATGTGGGTCAGCGAGTAAGTGTCCAGATATCCAGCCTGAGGGGCATGTGGTCGCTGTGTGTGCTGTGTTCTGATTGGCTACATGTGCTTAACTACATGTGGTATCTAACTTCATGGTGTTTGTGGGAATGTATGCTTCCCTCGGGGAAAGTGGGTTTTATTGGGGCCAATCTCTGGGGATCATGTGGTGCTGCTGCCTATCTGTGGAATATGCTCTAAGTTTTCCTGTTTGTGTGTTTTGCTGTTGGCTAAGTGTTATCCCCCTGTGACCTGTCAGTCATTAACCTCAGGTCTATGAGCCTGCCTGACTACATACCTACGTGCCAGGGATGACGAGAATTCACAACTGGGGAATCTAACAATTGTGATGCAACTTTGTGTATACGAATGCATCGCTGTGTGCGTCAACATCAATTAATCCAGTATTAACAGCAGCAGTCCCTCCTGGCAGCACAGCAATCAGCAGGCAGTAGTCCAACAAAGCAAAGCAGTTAGCAAAGTGGCAGTCCCTCCTGCAGTGCAGCTCTTGTTCTTGTCAGAGTCTCTTTTGAACCCAGGATTGAACTGATTTTGTTGGGGTTTGGGATCCAGTACTTATACCCAGTTAAACCTTTGAAGTGGGGGAGACTTCAAAGACTGCCCTTTGAAGTGCACAAGGTCCCTGTCCTTCCTTCCCTGGCTCCAGACATTCTACAGGTAGGTATGCAGCCCTTTGTGTGGGAAGAGGCGCAGCCCTATGCAGGGGTGTCAGCTCCTTCCTCCCATCTAACCCAGGAAGACCCATCAGCCTGGTGATGGGCCATCAGGATGCAAATGTCACACAACAGCTCCTTTTGTGTGTGACTGTCTAGAGGATATGCACAGAGCCAAGCTGTCACCCACCCCAGATGTGTATTCAGAGACAAGCAGAGGCACAGAATGGTTAAAGTAAGAAAATGCAAACTTTCTGCGAGTGGCATTTTCAGACTTACAGTTTAAAATCTGATATCACCATAAGTTGTGATATTAAATTGTGAACCCGGAGACACCAAACTCCAAATGCCTATCCATCCAATTTGAAGTTACACTTAAAAGCTGATTCACAGTAATCCCAATGTTAACCTATGTGATAGATAGGCCTTGCATTAGTGAAAAACAAATTTAATAGTTCCTCGATACCAGGAAATGTTAAACTTTAAATTACACATCCAACTTTTCAAATACACTGCCCCCTCCTCTGGGGCCTAACCAGAGCCTACCTTAAGGGGGTGTCTTGTATGTAATAAAAAGGAAGGTTTGGGCGTGGCAAGTGGGTACACTTGCCAGGTCGAAATGGAGGTTTAATACTGCACACACAAGCTCTGCAGTGGCAGGCCTGAGGCATATATAAAAGGCTAGAGTAGTGGGTGGCACAATCAGTGCTGCAGGCCCACCAATCGCAGTACAGGCTCCGGGCATATATAGTGTGCTATACATGGACAAAACAACTATTTTCCACTCAAAACCAGTGCTTTTATTTTTAGTGCAGGTATCTATGGAGTTTAGGCCTGGAATTGGCTGCCACTCAGGGAACTTACCATATCCTGACTTTTCTGAAAATGAAAGACCCAGGGGACTCAAAAGGAGTATGCCTTGCATGAATTCTTTAATGTTTTATTACCCACGAGGCCCTGGAAATGTTGGCTATTTTCACACATTTTTCTCTCATTTCTGTGAGAGACATTTCAGGAATCTGCAGGGATCCACATAATTTAATTTCTATTGTGGGCACTAAGAACAGCCACAACTTTTTTTATCAGGAGAAGAAATGCACATGGTAGGAATTATCTGGACCCCTGCAGATTCCAGAAGCTTCCATCACAGAAATATGGGGAAAATGCATGATTTGTAGCAAATTTGAGAACTGCAGGCCATTGTGAGTAAGAAAATGTTGTTGTATCCATGAAAGGCACCCAACCCAGAGCACCCCCCTGGTGTCCAGTTTTGAAAAATGTCTCCGTACCGTAGCTACCTGTATTGCTGATTTCTCTATGTTGTGTTCTGGGGCCTTTAGTGTCATCAGCACTATGCCTAGCTACACACATGTGTAGTGTTT